>NC_061508.1:45157317-45334027 GCF_022539505.1 Lolium rigidum
AGAGGCTGCCATCCGGGCCCTACATCCCTCGGCGGTGCGGATTTGCGTTGACTCGGCCGGCGAACCCGAGATTTCGAGATGCACCACGTCCCGGGCCACCATACGCGACGTTTTGGCCGCTTTCGTCGGGCTAGGTGGCCTCAAAAACGAGAAAACAAAAGTTTTGACATGCACCACGGAGGGACCAAAAATCGTCGGCCATGGTACACCAGCAACCACGGCGCGACTTCAACTTCGTCGGCCATGGCAACTTTTCTTGTAGTGAAATAAAGACCCTTTAGTTTTCGGATCGTTGAGTTGAAAGACTCTGCAAGATTATTATGCACATAGTCAACTTTGCTCACTTCACTGAATTGGCTTCTGGCCCATAACTTGGTGTGTTTCCAAGTATTCCTTCACTTTGTCATTTTTGTATAACTGCCTCATGTGATAGTTGTGCTTCTTCACACTGCAAGTCAAAGATGCTGGCCATAAATTGTCGGCATACACCTTTCCTTTGAATTTCTTCCCAAAATTTGCAGCAAGGTGACGCATGCATTCCCTATGCTCTACTCCAGGGAACACATTGTCCACGGCTACTTCTAAACCCTTGCAAGCATCTATATGAATTACCAACCCATTGGGATGTGCAATAGCCCGGCGCAGATTCTTCAAAAACCAAGTCCAACTCTCCTCAGACTCTGCCTCTATCACGCCATAAGCAACTGGAAATACAAAATTGTGTCCATCAACTGCACAAGCTGCTACTAACTGTCCTTTAAACCTCCCTGTGAGAAAAGTAGCATCAATAGCCAAATAGGGCCTCGCAGCCTTCCAAAAACCCCGGCGACAAGCCTCAAAGCGAACAAAAACCCTTCTAAGGCACTCTTTGGTCATTGTCATTCCCCTCAACGTGTACTCCACGGTGTGGTGATCAATATCTACAATACTACCCGGGCTGGTCTTCTCCACTTCACCCTTAAATGAATACAACGAGTTTAAAACTTTCTCGCCAATTACCATAAATAGAATCCATAGCATGTTGTTTTCCATTGAAAACCCCCATGTATGGTACCTCTATCTTGAACTTTTCTTTGAGCTTCTTCTGCAACTCCTTTGTACCCACTTGATGGTCTTCTGTCACCCACCGTTTTACTTCTTCATCCACCCATCTTGACTTGGCTCTACCGATTGTTTCCTTCCTCGGGGTTGATTCCAGTGCATGTGTGCCTAAAAGGGTTCACTTTGACTTGAACATTCGTGCTATTTCGCATTTTAGACGCGTGCATCCTCCATGGACAATCTTCGGTCGGACGAGTGCACTCTGTAACGTACTCGTCGCTCTTGTCAACTTCAAATGTACGCTCCGCCCGATGCGGTATGTCACAAGTGCATTTCTACACTCACTCATGGATGCAAAGATGGTACCTTCTTCCATCTGAGAGTTTGCAGGGTCCCATTCAATAGCTGGAAGGTCTTCGTCCTCAACCTCCTCATCATCAATCACAAAAGCCTCATTGTCACACTCATCTCAGTTTTCAGCCCGACATGGCCGTCGTAAATTCTGCACAACATCAGAATATAGCCTCTCTTCATCATTGATGTATTCAGGCTCCACTTCTCTTGGGACCCTATCGCCGGTGCCCATGTTTGACGAGCCACCACGTCGCCGTGCACTAACCGAAGCTCCCTAACTCGAACTGTTCCGGCTAGAGCTGCCATTACGACGACATGAATCTGTCCAGAAGTTCCAACTGCCGGCACAACCACATCATTTTGCAGCCTCACATGAAATTGCTCTTTCTCCTTATGCTTAGCAAACATGGTAGAGAGCTCTTCATCATTACTAACTTTCACCCAATCAATTCCCCCATCGTAGTATTTGAATTCCACTTCATCATGCATACCCCAAGGATATGGGCCGCAAATTACCTCGCCAAATTGTCTAAAACTCCAATTACAATCCATTGGCAACCGATAATCAAACCCTCCTTGGAATTTCTTTTGATCCTTTGCATCCACAATGAATCGCTCCCTTCTAATGTTCACCAAGAAAGCAAACCGCAATTCCATCCTAATCAACCAAAAACAGAGAGGCAATGAGCACACCAAAAGCAAAATCAAACGCAATGAGCACTCCATGTCAAATCGACTATTGCACTACACAAGAAAGCTCAATAGGAACAAGGCTTACCCCTCGGGAACCCAGTCGTGGACGCGGCGGGTCTACGGCCCCACGCCTGCCTCGCCAAGGTCGTCGCTGCCACTAGCCATTCCATCGAGCAGGTGGAGGGCGCAGTGGCGGAACGAGCGACTAAGTCGCAAGGGGGTGGGGGCAGAGCAGGTGCTCCTGGAGGCGGTGGAGAAGGGGTCCATGCGGGACGGCCGCGCGGCGGCGCAGGTGGTGGCGTCGCAGGTCGTGGCGGCGCAGGTGGTGCCGGCAGGGGCGCGGATGGTGGTGCGTGCAGCAGATCGGTGTGTTGCTGTGTGGCGGGAGCAGGGGTAGTTCGGTCTTCACCTATTTGTCATTGCGCGGTCCTACCTGTAAGATCTAGCCCCACTTTCAGTAACGGCAAGAGACGGAAACGTTTGAAGCCTGGCCGTTTGGCCTCGACAGAGCAGCTGCGCCAGAAGCGGTGGGAAAACTGAGCACCATTCTGCTCTAGTGGCAAAATAAGTCATGCGCGGGCTGTAGTGGCAAACCAATAATTAACCCTTATAAAATACAAAAATAGCAGAAAACAGGAAACTGGCAGTGTGGCATCTTGTTAATAGGTTAGTGCTGAAAATCATGTAAAAGTGCAAGCAAAACATATATGAATTAACGTAAAACAAGCATGGAGCATCAAAAATTATAGATACGTTTCAGACGTATCAGTGCAAAAAACCCGTTTCAAACCATGGCCACCACATGGTCATGTCAAACTATATCACAATGGGTCGACAAACACCAGTTGGTTGAACCTCAAAGCTTCATACACTCTCCACATCCTCTGATCAACCCTAGTTTGACCAGAACTTCCAAAATGAATAAGTAATTCAAAAAATTCAAAAAAATCTGAAACCTTCAAATTTGGAACTTGTGTGTGAAATACTATCCATGAAGAATAATATTCTTGAAAGAAAAAATTTCTCTTTGAATCCACTCTCAAAGATGAGGTAGCATGTGTGACGATCATGTCTTTCTACCCAAATGAGATATTGTTTGACCATTATGTGACCTAGCATTTTTCAAATGAACTCATATAAAATAGGGTGTGATTTTTTAAGCATGTACAAAACACTCGTTTAAAAACATGGGCAACACATGGTAATGTCCCACTACATCACATTGGTCCACGAAACACCAGTTGGTTGAATCTCAAAGCTTCATACACTCTTCATGTCCTATGCTCAACCCTAGTTTTATACCAAAGCTTCCAAAATATGATGCCCAATTGGAGGCGTGGTGGTTGGACTTTGGTTTGTAAGTACCTAGGTCTTGGGTTCAAAACCTATGATGACCATTTTTATAATATTATTTTCAATGATCGTCCCTAATTACAAGTACAAAAGAAACTAATAACGACCAATTATCAACAACTGAGCACTAGCGTAGTGGTAGCATCCCTCATCCTTCTAAGTCCACAGGTCTTCGGTTCAGAACCCATGATCCTCAAATTTTGATAATACTCCCTCCGTTCCATTCTATAGTGCCTATAGTTTTTTGGCACGGAAATTAGCACAAGAGTGTTCTTTACATAAGACCCACTAGATTAACGTTTTGAGATCAGAGTAAAATGAGGGAAATCGGTAACTTCCTAAATGAACACAACAAATCCCACAAATTTCTATGGTTGACTCTCCATATATGTCCAGCCAGGTTATATTAAGGAAATAAAAACATTGCTTCCTAAATCTAAGGAATCATTGGAGTCATGCATTAGGAATCTCAATTAATTGTTTCCTTTTTGTATGGATTTTTTTCACGCATGTAGAGGGGGTAATTGAAAAAGAGCCAAGCTACAACCTTATATTCTGAAACAAATTTCAAAAATCTATAGGCATTATAGAAAGGAACGGAGGGAGTATTATTTTCCAAGATCAGACCTAATTATAATTACTAAATATACTAATAAGTAAGAAATAACAAACATTAAGCATAAGCGTAGTGGTATTGTTACCCATCCTTGTGAATCCTAGGTTCAAAACCCGCAATACCAATTTCTTAAGATATTATTTTCCTAGATCCTTAATTTGAAGTAAAAAAAAACTAATTAGGAAGAACTAGGAACAATTCAGTGCTAGTGTAGTGGTAGCACCTTTGTCCTTTTCAGGATGCAACTTCAAAACCTACAAATCACATTTCTTTCTATATTTTTTCCCCTCAAGTCGGTCTCGCGATTTCACACCGCGTCGACGATCACCTCTGCTACCATTGACGGTGACCGAGATTAGATCGGCAATGTTGTTAATTGCCTCGTCTATAGATGGATCTGACTAGCACGAGGTTACCGACATACAACCAAATCAGTTATTTCAGATTTGTCTGACTTAATCCAATCATCTCAAGCGTGTCTTGTAGTCAACATGAGTGCCCTAAATTCAAGTACGAATAAATTCAACAATATAATATTAGTCCAATGACATCGTCTCTAATCTTTCAATGGTTGTGGGTTTGAAACCCGTTGGACACTATTTTGTATTAGTATTTACAACATGAAATAACTAGGACCGACATGATTTTAATAAATTATAATCCAATGTTTATTTGCCGAATAGAGGGACCCACATTATTTTCAGGGACAGTTTGCATTAACCACACTTAAAATTGTCACCTGCTATGTTTGATGAGAGAAATGGGTATGGCATGACAATTTAATATTGACAAAATTAGGTACTGTTATTAATTAACACCAAGTAGAGACAAAATTGGCGAACTGTCACTTATTATGCACTATCGGTGACAGTTTCAATTTGGTCATGAGGCAAATTTCTCACTGAATATCAAATTTGGTTTAGTGTACGGAGATCATCCAGTCCTTATACTTCCAACTAGTCTTTCAATGTTCTTATTGTCTTTATTTGAAATACCCTAGAAGGTAAGAAAAAGTTTAGACTTTGATCACTCATACTTCTTTTACCAAAGAGACCAGCCAAAAAAAAAAGAACTTATCGCCTAACAAAATAGAACATCATCGAGAACTAACATGTGGGTTGGGTGGTTAGGAGGGCAGTGGCACCCCCAGCCCACCAGAGTTCAAACCCCAGGTTTGACACTTTGGTGTCTCATTAAAAGCGGATTATTCTTCAGTGGGAGGCGACATTTCCATCGACAGCGAGGCGCATGTGGTGACTTCATCAATCTCAAGACCCGTTGAATGAAGTTTCTTGGGCGCAGTCTCTCGGAGGTGTTCATAGGGGTAGGGTGTGCGTGCGTGCGCTCATAGGTGTGAGTGTATGTGCGTATATGTGAGCGTCTACATCTGTATTATGCTTCGCAAAAAAACTAGAACATCATCTGACGACCAAAGGACCTAGAAGGTTTAGCATTGAGGTGCTTGAAATTAAAAATAAATTTTTACTTATAAAATGGTTGCTTAAACTACTTAAACAACTAGATGATTCCCTGCGCGTTGCTGCGAAAACACTTATGAACATGTAGCTAATTGCATTATGAAACAGGAAACTATAAGAATGACCATTCAAAAGAGGTGTTCCAAGCATACGTACAAACCTTTCAGAAAGACATGGGGTTTTGGTTTGTAGCAACGTCAACTGTTTTTATTATTGCAAGGAATGTCATCTTTAGTTTATCCGTATATGCTCATTTTTTATAGTTATTAATTTGGCTCCAGTAAAGATCATATGGAACCTCATGTTTATTATTCAAAACATGCATAATTATATATGAAATTCGAGTAAGAAATAAGGATGCATGTATGCTTTACATATACCACTCCCAGAATAATTGCTGCAAGGCCATTGGACTTATGGATGAGGATACATGAAACAAACATTCGGTTTGAGAGTATGAATTAAGAGAACATGCAACTCTTTTATTTAAAAAAGAGAGCATGCAACTCTATAAACGTTTAAATCATATAAGTGCAGACAATTCCATGCATTAGAAAGTATAATCTATGCACACGGAATTCTTGTTTCAATAAGAAATGGCTTCTAATGTATGAACTACATCATAGCAACTGATGCGTACAGCATGGTAAAATCAACATTTACATGCACATTATATAGAGATATTTATTCGTAAGTGGTATGCAGTAGGTGACCAAATATACCTTATTGTTTTTCAGCATGAAAATCTGCATGTCTAGTCGAAATATATTAGTTGGTATAAAAAAGTATCAGTATTTGACATCAAGCTATCTACAAAATAACAATAAACCTACTTCTGCACACACAAACCAAAACTCAGATACCATGGCACATTATCAACAAAAGTTGTATTAACTCGAGTAGAGCGTAATAAGAATGCATCCGTAGAGTGTTTAATTTCTTCTGAAAATTATATGTCCGAGGAATGCCTACGGAAAAACCTGAAAAATGTGTGCCTTGCTGCTTAATAAAGAAAAGGGCCAGACATAATTTGAACCTTAGAAAACCAGGAGAGCTACTTGAGGATATATAATTGCAAAATGTTAAGCTCATAATATGACTGAAATCTCTTACGGATTGATTGAGTTGGAGAGGGACTCACACTTGGTCCAGCAGTAGGGCCTGGAGTTCATAATGCCATCCACAAACACTTCCTTAAAAAACATTAGCGACCTCCAGAAATCATATTTACACATTTCAGAGCAGAAAGGTTCGCTTCAACCATATTCTCTAAAGTACGTCTTAATCTGGAGAAATTCAAGCAAAAATCATTAAGTTCCTTCATCGTGGGAAAAGCATTAAAAAAATCTAAGGATCAGGAAGGTGAGATGAGGGTATATTTAGTCTCCGCCATGAAGTCACCTATGCGATCGCCCTATGGACATGCGGCCGTACGCGCACAGCCAACATCATGTCTGACGGGTCTGGAAACTGGAAGGGCTCTTGCTGAGGAGGTCAAGAAGTTCCTTGGATGATACTCGAAACTAAAAGAGAGCGCCGGAGTTGCATTTTGGTGCAGGAGACACCCACCTAACTGAAGTTGAGGCGACGTGTAGCAAGGTGCTTAAAAGGGGAAAAAACTGATACAATCCATCCACCGGTTAATGTAGCATTCGCTTCATGGAGGAAAGGAAGAGGTATGGCATACGAAAGGGTTAAGAGTTAATTGAAAATCCATTCGTCTCTTTTACACTTTTTTGCATTTAGGAGATAGTGAACTCCAGAAGATCAAGAGCAAAGGGGAACAATGATGAGACCCTATAATGAAGACGTACCTCAGGAGATTTAAGATACGTCCATTTTTATAAGAGTAGTTGCATATGGGCAGTTTTTTCGGTGGAATGAAGGAATGTAGTTAGTGCAGAAATGCAGTTTGCTAACGTGGCAGATTAGCTTTACAATTTTCTGAGCTAGCAGATGTGATGAGGTGGATAGCTTGCATGTTAAGAGAATTACCTTTAGTGGGTTGCTTCAATTTAGTTATTATAGATGAGTGTGGCAACATCTATGACATAGTAAAAAGATTTCCCTTTTTGGAAGGAGCTCATTAGTTCCAAAAAATGACTTCTTTGATCGAGGTCATTTTTCATTGGTGACAGGATGACTATTTGGTTTTGGAAAGACTCCTGGTTGGGGGACACACCTCTTACATCTCAATACTTAATAAGGGAGAAATGGCATCATGGCTGGACCTAGTCGAGAGATTGACGGGGGTTAGTGCAATAGATGAATTGGGTATATTTTCTTAGCGCTTAACAACTTTTAGGTTGTTTACTCTTGAATATATGTATGCGGATTTCATGAACGTGGCCGAACACTAGATTTTTACGGACTTACTTATGGTAGCTAAAGGTACCATTAAAGATAAAGATTTTTACATGGTTCCTCCTAGAATTTTTTTGCTCACTTCAGATAATTTAGCAAGAAGGAGATGAAATGGATCTATGAAATGTGTTTTCTGTGGTGCACATGAGTCTACTGATCATATATTCTTGTGACCTTTTGGGCACTTAGTTTGGAGAGTTTTTTATTTTACTTTTAATATACCTCTGCCCACAACTATAATCAATATGATTGAAAATTTGCTTAATGGGTTACTGGAGAATGTCAAAGCTCAAATTCAAGTGGGGTTTTGTTCTTTTCTTTGAGTAATTTGGAATTTTTGAAACAATATTGTCTTCAAAATAATTATCCATCATTTTTGCACGTCAACAACAGATCTGCTTACTAGATCCACATGGTCCTTAATATTTCCATCGAGCATCAGGGACATATGGAATTTGGTTGGACTCGGTTGATGCAGTCTTACGGGCTATATTTGTTTAGTGTGCATGGTCATAAATCGATTACATGATGCTTAGATACTTGTTGTGTTCTTTGTTTCGCTGGTTGATTCATGTTACTCTCTCCATATCGGTTTATTACTCTTACGTGTATATCTATGCCATCAATTTGATCTATATAAAATAAATTATATCATTAGAAAATATAACATCTAAACTTTTTAGTGATATTTTTTTTGTAATATATAGCTCATATTTTCTTAGTTAAATTGATAACCTAGGGCTACGCGTAAGACTAATAAACCGAGGTGAGAACCAACCTGAGGTTGGGTGGTTAGGAGGATGGTTATATCAACAGCCCACCAGAGTTCAAACCTTAGGTTTGACATCCGAATGCCTCATAAAGGTATAATATTTATTTAGTGGGAGGCGACGTTCCCGTTGACAGCGAGGCGCTTGTGGTGACTTCGTCAATTTCAAAATCTAATCCGCCGGCTCAGTCTTCCGGAGATGCTCATAGGGGTAGGGTGTGCGTGTGTGCGTTTATAGTGGTGAGTGTATGTGCATGTTTGTGAGCGTCTACGTTTGTACTGTGTTTCTTAAAAAAAACAATATAGAGGGAGTATTACTTTGAACGATCAATCAATTGTAAATTATAATATTAAAACTATGCAATAAATGAGCCCGCCGGCGCTCCCATTTTCGAAAAAGGAATTGAATAATTTACCGTATTATTAAACTGTACAATAAATGGTAACATAAGATTTTCATCATTCGAATATGAAGTTGTTATGTAGCAGCATATTCTGCTAGAATGCAATATCGTCACAGTGTACTTCGCTAGTATGCAACATCGTCACCACAATAGAATTTAAGATTTTATGTTTCGTTCATGCCTAAATTTTTACAAACTAGAATCATGAACGAGAAAAAAATTATGAGAGAACCAATCTGAGGTTGGGTGGTTGTATCCCAGCCCACCAGAGGTCAAACCCCAGGTTTAGCATCTGTGTGTCTCATAAAGGCGAAATATAAATTCAGTGGGAGGCGACGTTCCCGTCGACAGCGAGACGCATGTGGTGACTTCGTCAATTTCTAGATCTAATCCGTCGGCTCAGTATTCCGGAGGTGCTCATAGGAGTAGGTTGTACGTGTGTGTGTTCATACAGATGAGTGTATGCGCGTGTATGTAAGCGTCTGCGTTTGCACTGTGTTTCTCAAAAAAAAAACATGAAGAATTATAGACTTTGAAGCCCTTTATAAGATGCAGAGAAGAAAAAATAAAAAAGAAGCAGGTAATTGGCTCTAAATGTTTAATTAAGCCGTCCCGCCATGAACTGTGAGCGTGAAGATTTTCAGCCCAGACACGGGCCGAAATAGTACATTTGGGTGGTAAATGTAGCCGTCTAAAGGGCTACTGATCATGGGCAGATATCTTACTTCAAACTACATGCTAGTTACATATAAAGCCCATGCTTTTTTTTTTTCCTAAACAAGTAGTGTATGCATCCCAGGTGCATCTTGTCTCTCTGATTCAAATAAAAAGGGTCATACATGGACATGGTGCTTTTGCTTATGGGTTTATATATATGCTTTTTTTATTTAAAATACACTTTGAACATACAAAAAAATCAAAAAAATCAAAATAAAATGTTACGTATACATCTCAACATCATAGGTGTTCATGAAGTCGTTTCAGGAAAAAGCGAGTTGTTATGTAGCTTGTGCAAAAAAGATAAAAATCAATGCTAAAATAAGGCTTTTTTACTATCGCAAATTCAATTGGGCTCTCGGGTTTATATGCTCCCTCTACCAGAAAGTTATATTTTGAAATGCTGAAAAAATTTGTGACATAAAATTATACATGAACATCTCTATAATATATGTATCCACGTTCGTCAAATTTCGCGAGGATCCAATATTTTCTGTGGTCTATATAAAAAAGAGAAAATTTATCTTTTGAAAAGCCTTATTTCTATGATGCATGTAAAATGCATACATAAACTTTGTCATTTATCATATTAATTCCCACATATTTGCAACATATAGGATGATAATAACATGTTTTCAATTGATTTATGGGGATTTACCAATGATCCCATTTATTTGGTTTATAACTCAGCAGAACAGAAAATCCCTATTTCACGTATTTTTCACTTTCAAAGACCTATACGAAGTCAAATTGATCTGTGATTTTTGAAGCGTCACTTTTTCATCGGGAGAAGCACCCTGGAATTTTGGAGGAGACCTAGATGGGACTGAGGCTCAAAAGAGCACAGGTGGCACGCCCAAACATGGTGGGCACGCCCCCCTCTTTCAGCCATCGATCGCCCAATTGATCTGATTATTTCGTCCACCAACGTATTTTGACCTAAAAATCACTATATATATGGCTCCAAAGAATTCTCGGGTGGAGAGCGCCACATAAGATAGAAACACGAAAACAGAGACTGCAACAACGAAGATTGGAGGGGAAAACTCCACCGGGATCACCGCTGGAGGGATATCCACCTTCTACGATGTTTTCATCATCATCACCATGATCAAGGGGGAGTAGTCCACCTCTGGACTACGGCTTTGTAGCAGTAGCTTGATCTATTTCTCTCATCTTCTTCATATTTCTTAGTGTCATATGAGCTGTCCTACATGATTATGGCTATATTTGTAATACCCATGTGGTGGATCCCTATTCAATGATATTGTGCTATGAGATATGATCGTATTATGTGAAGGATATATTGATAGATGCATATTATGTATCCCTTTCTTAAGTATTTGTTTTGATCCAATATCTATGCAAGAGCGTGTGTGTGATGATGTGTGTATTAGATATAGTAGCATGGTTTTAGTGATTGGATAGTGACAACAAATTCAAGATCTATATGGTTTTTGCCTTTTCTTTTGCTACCTCACTAGGGATAAAGTGAATGCATGTGCTATGTTCATCACGTGACAAAAGTGATGATCATATTTGTTCAAGGTAGCATATTTGATATTCAAACATCATGTCCAAATACTTATGGCTATGCACTGTTAATTCTTAGTACAAAATTGCATGGAGTTTCCTTTTTTGTGGAGTATAATAGAGATGTGTTCAGTGGCGGAGCCAGCACATAGACATTGGGTTCAGCTGAATCCAATGAAATTGTGCTAGCCCTTGCTAATAATTTGCTGCAAAGTACTAAGTTTGAACGCATCTATAGTGTTCTACAGTGTGGTGAACCCAATGATAAAATATTCTAGCTTCGCCACTGGATGTGTTGCATCATCTCTATGTTAGGAGGTGATGCCCATATGAATGTGTATCTTTCACATGTTATTGTTTTGCATCCTCATATCTCATATGAATTGCTATTTGTGTACTACAACTTAAAAGAAAGAATAGTCAAGTGAACCATGAATCCCGGTCCATTTTTTTTATCATAAAAACACATTTATCTTGCTTTTATCTTGTTTTCTATTTTCTGCACTATTTTAATCTAGAAATACAAAAGAAATTACTTTTCTTATTTGCATCCAAAACACCCAAAACAATAAACCATTTTACTGTTTTTACTTAGTTACTTTATTTTATCTAGTTTTACTCACTTTATTATTACTTGTGTTTTATTTACTTACGCGGCAACTTGGGCTTGACAATCACACGGTGGAGTTGGGGATACAAAGCTTTATTTTACTTTGCAGGAATGCTAGAAGAAGAGATAAGAGAACACTCTTTGCTAAGTTCTCCGAGATTTTGATATAAACCCTCGAATCACTCTTGTGGACAAAATTATTTTCTAGACTACACACTCTGCACCTCAACGTTTCAAGAAGACTTTTGCTAGTGTTGTAAAGCTCCATCATTCTAGCATTGAATTTTTTCTTTTTTACACACGCCACACAACAAGTCGATTTTTCATGAAATGATTTTTTGAGATCGTAGCATGTGAGGATGTACGTGCGAATTTTTGTTTCAATTTTTTGAAATTTCATAATGTGTGTAACATGCATTTCAAAATAAAGGGAGCATGTACCCATGTGCCAAAACATCACGCCCTTTTTACTGTGCATTTATTTTTTCTTTTTTGCACAGGCCACAAAAATTATTATTTTACTATGGAAGTATAAGTGATGACATAGAATGTGGAGATATATGGGCTAAAAAATTTCTTCAGATTTTTTAATATTTTAAAATTAATTTTTGGGTAAAGTGAGCATTTGCATCTGGGATCAAAATCATTTCCGGTCATATTACATGTTCTGAAGCTGTCAATGGATACTATAATGCAGATCTGATACCATATACCACCATCGAGCCTTACAAAGATGCACATTACGAAAACAGTCCATTCCAGTGGGTGCATTTGCCAGCGAAAACATACAGTAGCAGCCTCTTTGATACTGACATTGTTCTATCTTCTGTTTCCGAATATTAATTCCATGCCGAAGGGAGCACCGAAGGAGGATGAAGGCTTATCTATTTGCAAGCATGATGAATATGCACAAATATATCCTCATCTACCTTCAGCAAGGAAAAGCGGAAGACAACAATCTACTCCACAGTTTAAGAATTGAAGCCGGATCGGTTAAGAGTGGAGTACCAAACGCCATTCCCACGAACGCAGCGAACGAGCCATTACGAAGATATTATTTGTCCATTCGTGTCCATTGTTTTCTTTTTCTAAACGAGGCAATATGTTTGCATTTTCATAGATATAAGAAATGAAATTGGTAGTTTATAAGGAAAGCTAGCCCCAAAATCCAGATGAGTCGATGACCAAGTCGCCTGAGCGACCAAAGCCGACACTCGAACAACACCACGCTACAAGGTCGAGGGTGATAAACCGAAGCCGCAGCTCTAACATCCACACCGGCCCCAAGGCTGTGCCCCCAAGTCGATGACAAAGTTGCCCGAGCGACCAAATTCGACACTCCAACACAACGCAACATGGCGGAGGCCATAAACCGTAGGCGCCGCTCCGGTGTCCACGCAGGTCCCAGGGCCGCGCACCGCCTAGGCGAAGACAAAAAAGGAAAACACCAACGAAATGAGTAGACCAAACACAAACACATGAGGTGAGGGGGGTCCACAGCGATGCGTCCAACGAGGAGAACGACGAACGAGAGTGCCGCCATCGCTAGCATAAATTAAGGCCGGTGATGGGGATGTAGCCCACGTGGTCTATCAACGGAGGGACTCGCCTAAGCTGATAGGGCCAAGGGCCTCATTCGAATTGCCTGGGCCGGCAAGATCTAGGAGTGATTATGGCGACTAGACCTGAAGGCAACCCGGGAGAGTAGATAAGTGGCCCATCAGGCCCGCGAGTCGCCAACCGACTCGCCTGATCGATTGTAAACCCTAGATAGGGTTTCTCATATAAACACACCGTGTCGAACCCTAGAGGGGGGATTTCACCTTCATCCTACCCTGCGAGTCGCTATAGCCGACTTGTATCACCCCATTGTGACACTCCAATCAATACATATAAACAGAAAGTAGGCATTTTACTCTCTCAAGGGACTGAACCTGGGTAAACCATGGTCTTCGTGTAATCTCGAACTATAGATGGCTACATCTCTCTTGCTCCGCACCTCCCAAGTGCTACCCATGTAGCGTCTATCGTGGTCATACCCACGACAACCGGTGCAAGGTATTTTCTTTCACTCGAAGCTCACTGAACCAGAAGCCGTGTTTGCTTGTCCGCCGTAGCCGAGGCTGCCTAGAAGCTCGCCACCGCCAACCACCGACTATCTCGGCTGGTGGAAAATCCAAGAGGAGGCCCAAAAAGGTCAGCGAAACAAGATATGTCACCCTCGCTTGATCCCGAGTGGAATCTGGGGTTTCCCGCGGTGAAACCTAGGCGGAGGAGTGACTGCCACGACGACGCCTTCAAGAAGGGCACGGAGCCAAGAGGCGTTGCAACCGTCGGTCCTAGCAGAATTCACACCCAATCAAAAATGTCCATGGATCGAGTGTGAATTCTGCCGCGACAGGTCCTGAAGTATTGCGGTTGGCTCGTTCGATGGATATCGGCGAGATTGAAAAATCGAAGCGAGGCAGTCTGGAAGCAGTGCACGCAGCAGCGCCACGGCTGGCGGCGCCTCGTGCACTGGAGGGGCCGATTCGAGCTCCAGATGAAGTCAATTAGACTTGGATCATCAATTCGACAGGCGCTCCCTTCCAGATCTTGGGCCGCTCGGCCCCTCCCCTCTCCTCTCCGGCGATCGCCGGCGACGAGACGGGTGAGGGTCCCTCCCATGTACAGCAGTAGTTTAGATTTATTACTAGTTCTAGTGTTTGTTTGGCTTGGCGTTATGCCAGAGTTTAGGAGTAGGGTGCCGGAGCTCTTGGGTCCGGTCCGGTGCTTCCCGGCGGTGCAGCCTCTTCCCGTGGAGCTCCGACGGGCGGAGACGGAGGCGGTGATGGAGGCTACCGCGGGCATCTCCTCGAATAAGGCCCCTGGTGTGGGAGATCGAGATCTGGGCGCCGGAGTCCCGACTGGCCGCCATGGTGGCGGACGAAGGATGCTGGTTGAGGGATCTAGATCTCCGGGGAAAGATCGAGCTGCTGCCTTTTGGGGTTTCTACACAGCTGCAGAGTCTGGCAGCTGTGATCTTCGGCCGAGTCGGCGGCCACCCCAAACGCCAGTGCAGCCTATGCGCTCGTGCGTGTTCAACCTCCTTCGGTGGAGGCCCTGCTACCTCGATGCGGCGGTTCCAACCATTCTCTGGCCAAGTGGTGTCGTCCCCGGTCCTGAGTTTGGTCGCCGCGATCCGAGTCAATCCAAGGTCTTGGTGGTGACAAGGAAGAAGAAGGACCCGATGGCGTTTTTGCTAATTTATGTAGGGTTCTTTTTGCAAGATTCCAGGACCAAGCTGTATTGTCTTTTTTATTCAAGGTCCTTTATGTAAAATGTAAGGCCACCACATATGAATAGAGCAGTCTCTAGGTCCTTCGGGACCTTTCCCCGTTCAAAAAAAAATCAATTCGACAGGCAGCGGGAGGTGTGTGTATCCCGGGTCAGCGACGTGCCGAGGCCAGAGGGCTAGGCGGCGAATCCTGTTTACCGCTTATTGCAGGCGCTATCTGGGTCACCGCACACCCTGCGCGCGTACTGGGCCTGGGCCTGATCTTTCACCATGCTCACTTAATGGGCCTGATCTTTCACGCACATTGCTGCTTCCTTTACGTCACTGGCACTTCGTCTTTTCTACTGTTTCTGCACGTTACTTTCTCTTTCTTTGTACATTTTGGTTTCGGGTTTTCACTGTTCTTAAATTTTCCTGGTAAGTTTTACTTTTTCTTACTTTTCGTTTCTCAGTATGTAAATTTTCTATTAGTATGTTTTTTTGCTACTTTCATCTTTATTTCTATTCTATTTCTTCTATGTTTCTTTTTATTTTTTTAACATTTATTTTAATTTTTGCAATTTTAATACCACTTTTTGTGCATGAAGGTTGCAAGTATATATTAAAAAAATGTTTATGTCATTGAAAATATATGGATACTTCCTATCTAAAGATATGTGACTTTGATTTTGTCGTTGTTTGTATGTATGTAACCGTGATTTAGTGTGTAGATACACCTGAATATATGCAAATTAAAGTCACTTATTTTCAGATGGAAGACATAATATTTTACTATTAATATTCAGAAAGTCATTCAAAAAACGTAAATTTCCATATCGAAAAATCGTTCAAATAACGATAAATGCTCATATCGGAAAATTGTTCAAAAAATGTAAATATCGATATCGAAAAATCGTTCAAACAAGGTAGTTGTTCATATCCAAATATCATTCAAATAACGTATTTGTCCATATCGAAAATGTCGATATCAAAAAATCGTTCAAAAAATGTAAATGTACATATCAAAAAATCGTTCAAACAACGTAAATGTTCATATCAAAAAATCGTTGAAAAAACGTAAATGTTCATATCGAAAAATCGTTCAAACAATGTAAATGTACATATCAAAAAATCGTTCAAAAAACGTAAATGTTTATATCAAAAAATCGTTCAAAAAACGTAAATGTTCATATCAGAAAAATCGTTCAAACAACGTAAAGGTTCATATCGAAAAAACGTTCAAACAACGAAAATGTTCATATCGAAAAATCGTTCAAAAAACGTAAATGTTCATATCGAAAAATCGTTCAAAAAACTTAAATGTTCATATCCAAAAATCGTTCAAAAAACGTAAATGTTCATATCGAAAAATCGTTCAAACAACGTAAATGTTCATATTGAAAAATCTTAGAAATAAGATAAATGTTCATATCGATAAATCTTTTCAATATCAAAGCATGTTCACGGAGTAAAAAAAATTTGCGGTTCAAAAAGTCCTTCTTCAAAGAATGTAGAAGACGACGTAGCAAAATCTGTTCAAAGAAATCACCATTTTTAAAAAAGTGTTCATATGCTTTTCAAAAAAGTTCATGACGGTTCGTATTTTCCACAACAACTAAATACATATTTTAAAGTCAATGTAAACTTGAGAACTTGTTCAGATCTACTTATAATAAAAACATGTAACTATAGGAAATATAAAATAACATTTATGCAGAAAATTATGTATGGGTTCAAAATATATCCATGGTACCGAAAATATACAAACTAAAAAAATGAAATTATTGATGATGTAGCAATCCACACAAACTCTACCAGGGGAATTTTCGAGCCGACCCATCAAAGCGAACCATTCAGGCGGCGATTCCTGCTCGCGCCGCTTAAAGCGGGGAATAGGAGCTCCCGGCGCGTAGGAGCTGTCGCTAGGAGCAGCGGCGCATCAGTTCCATCGGTCAGGACTCAGGAGGTAGAGTACATGATCAGCAGGCAGCCCAAGCTAAGGCCCAGGACGGGTTTGTCCAAGCATAACGTGCTTGTGGGCAGGCCGAGATAAGCCCGGAGCACGTGCTCAAGCCCAGGTGCGTGCGTGGCTTTCCGGTTAAGAAAAAAAAAGGAGCATGGAGCTGCATGCACGTTGGGGACCAGCAAGTGTGCAACTGGATGCACAAGTTTGTTCAAAAAAAAAAAAAAACTGGATGCACAAGAGATTTGTTTGAAAAAGCTATATCCTGATGACAGAATTAGCTGCGTTATGTTTACTAAGGATGCCGCGGGTACCTGTACCCGTATGGGCAGGGTATGTGCACACTTTTATACGTATGGGTTGTACACATATCCTACGCGTTAAGTTATGGGTAGGGGCTATACCCACATCCTGCCTGTTTATTGTTAATTTCTTACGTGACACGTCTACTTTTGTTGACTTATGAGTTAGAATATGAGAATGTGATTGTTATATGTTGTTAATCGTTATGTACTCAGCCAGCCACCTGTTATTGAGTTGCGATAATTTATTTTTTAAACAAACTTATTATTGATAAATGTAAAATTGTGAATGACTTGTGTGCAATTTAACTTACCCACCAGGTACCCAATGGGTACGGATACCCGTTGGGTATGAGTATGGGTAAGGTTTTATATCCATGGATAAAGGTAAGGGTAGAAGTTTATACCCATTGAATGTATGGGTATGGGCATGGTATTACTCTACCCTGCCCATACCCTACCCATTGCCATTCTTAATAGTTACAGTCACAAGTTTCCTGAAGACATGAGCAGAGGCGAACAAAAGAGCGACACAAAATAGTGATTTATGCACGGTGGTTTGCACGGAATTATATGTTTTGATGAAATTTGATGATTTTGCGCGAACTCTGTATCATAAAACTAGACGATAATTATTGGATGCAGCGGCGAACTCAAGGATGACGATGTGCACATAAGGCTTGTAGTAGCATGTAGTGCGGTGTCGTTGCCTAATCGACGATACCCCGGAGGAGGGATCCTCACGAGGGGGAGAAGAAGTAGGGGCCATAGGGCGGAGTGCACACGGGACGGTGGTACGCGAGTTACCCAGCTTCGGAACACCTGCTCGATGACAGGGCCTACTGCTGCTTGTCTGGAATTATCTGGGCGCTTGCGCGTTGTTACAATGGTTGTGGTTGTGCTTCTAGGGCTCCCAGGATCCGGCTTATAAAGACGCACGGATCTAGGGTTTACATGGAGAGTCCTAGCCGGAATACAAGTTGCCTAACTACGGTACAATATCTTGCCGTGTACGTCAAGGATCCGCCTTCCTTATGGCCGTACTGGATCCGGATACTTTATGGGCCTCCACGGATCCGGCCTCCTTCGTAAGTCGGTTAGGATCCGGCTCCAGGTTCCTGGGCTGGACTTCATCCTTCTTGATCAACAGCAACTGGGCCGCCCGATGGGCCCCATGCCACCATAACCGTCTGTGGGCCACCCGGGCTTGCCGGATCTAGGCCATGTCGTTGATATACCCATAAATTATACCCACAACAGTAGCCCCCGAAGTTCTCCGAGATTCATCATTCTTCCGTCTTCAAATAACTCGGAACCGAAGAGAATCTTGAAGAGCTTCCAAACTTTCTTGTTTCCGATATCATTTAACCGGAAACCCACATGTCCTTCAGTAATGATAATGTAACGGAGTTTGCACTTTTCCCGCGCACAACTTCCTATCTTCCCGCGCTAAATTTTCGGAGATGCGAATCTTTAGCCGGAAATTTCGGGAGCGCACGGTTAAGTTACCTCCACGTCATTTTACCGCTTTTAACCTAAGACACGTGTCATGCATCCAACGGTGAGACTGTTCAGTTTCCGCCGTAGGATCCGAAATGCGAATCTCCGCGCGAGGGCTATAAATACCCCCACGCGCGGTAACTCCTCATTCGTTTCACCCCGTCACCACTTCATCTTCCTCCTCGCGCCGCGCCGCCCGCCAGATCTCGACTCCGGCGAACCTCGCCGCAGAGAACTTCGCGCCCAGTCGCCTCGAGCTTCCCCTAGCGCCAAGATTGTTCCGGTTGATCGGGAAATCTCTCCCGCCGCCGATTTGTGGTCGCGCGGGTCGCTTCGTTGCAAGTTCGGCGTCCTTCATCCTCACCGGAGCATCGCCGGTCCGCCGCGCCATTGACGGTACGTGCACCGGACTTGTAGAAGAAGAAGTATAGTAGATTCCGGTAACTCAAACACTTTGCATGGGTGCAGCCGGAAGTATGCCGATCGACTCACACTGTACTGGTAGTTCTCCGAATAGCCCGGAACCCAGTTCATTAGAGCCAATCTGTCCGGATCCCATTGCATATCTACCACCATATGTTTCCGACATCCGGCTGGCTCAACCTTTTTCCGCATCTTCCAGCACCAAGTTAGGCCGGATCCCAACCGCTCAAGAGCTCGAAGAAGAACTTCAAGGGCAGGCTAGAATGGCAGCCAAGGTCCAAGAGACGGAAAACAAGAAAGCTTCCAAGGCTCGGAACCGCGAAGGTGAGCGGGGTCAGTGGTGGCCCTGCGAAACCACTGATACGGAGCTCAGAGAGCTTCAGAACGAGGGTATGATCTCCGCTCACTGGAGTTTTATACGCGACACCGTCGTCCCCAAGCCAGGAGCCGGAGAAGTGGTCATGACCAAGGCTTGGGTGGAACGCGGATTATCGCTCCCCTGCTCGGAATTTTTCCTCTCCGTCCTCAACACGTACGGGCTTCAGCCCCACAACATCTGCCCCAACTCCTACCTTCTGCTCTCCAACTTCGCGACACTTTGCGAAGGGCATCTTGGGATCCGACCAGATGTCAAGCTATGGCAATTTTTCTTCCGAGTGAAGAAGGAGACGAAGGACAAAGCTATGCTGAACTGCGGGAGCATGACATTCATGCTCCGACCTGGCCGCATGTACCCTCCTCATGACTCGCACGAATCCGTCCAGTACTGGAACGCCGGATGGTTTTACGAGAAGAATGTGTCAGTTCCGGAGATCCACGACGGTCTCCCCAAATTCAACAACGAGCCTCCGGAAGAGCTCGCAAGCTGGAGCTTCATCCCATCGCTTTCCCTAACTCCCATCCTGGAGAAGGCAGCGCGGAGAATCTCCTGGTTAGTCCACGACGGGCTAACCGGAACCCAACTTACACTGAGCTGGTTCACTCGGCGGATCCAGCCACTGCGATATAACGCGCGATTAATCTGCGCATACACCGGGGCGGACGACCAGCTCCGAGCTACCAGCCACGATCTTCCGGCTGATTCTCTCAAAAGGAGATTCAAGACGCTGGTGAAGGTGGGCCAGGGTCAACCGATCCCGGAATTGATCAAGGATATTTACACGAACAACCAGTGTCCTCCGGTAAGCTTTGATCCCTTCGTTACTTCAAACTTCACAAGTTTTTGGATATTGACTAACATATGATATCTTTCCCTCCAGCTCGCTACATTGGCGGAGGAAAACTTGCGCACCATACTTCGCGTCCCCGTCAGAGGCGACACGGCGGAGGAGGTTCCGGAGGAAGAGGAGCAAGCACCCCGCAAGGCAGCTCCTCGACCTACGAAGCGTCCCCGCGCCAAAGCTTCCGGCTCTGAAGCCGGAGCCAGCGGCGAGGCCTCCGCCAAGAAACCCAAGATCGTCAAGCCCCCTCCGCTAGACTCAAGGAAAGCGGAGCGGGAACGTTTGAAAATGCTTTCCACAGCAGGCAAACGCTCACGCCCCATCATCCCCGGCGCCCCGTAAGTTTCCGTGTATGGTACATATTTACTTTGATGCATTTGTTACTTATGCGATCTTCTTTTGTTTGTTCGCAGAACTCCAACTACCGCTGCCACCCGGACCACCAGCCAAGAACCCATCACAAAGTATATGAAGAAATCTCCGGCTGTTGGTCCTACAACTCCAGCTCCGCCAAGCGCCTCCCACACTGCTCCACCGCCATCTCCTCCTCAGGCGGAACAATCTCCCCCTCCTGCCGCAAACACTCCACCGGAGATAATTCCGGTCAGCAGCGAGAAGGTGGGCGGAGAGGATCCTAAGGCCAAAGGCCCTGCCCAAGAAGAAACAGAAATTGGCCAAGGAGAGGCTGAAGTTACTTCCTCCGAGAAGGTCGGAGCCGGTGCTGGCGATGTCGTTGTGTTTCCGAAAAACTTCGGAGATCCGTCTGACCTCACTTCCACCCCCAAGGCATATGCTACAAAGTTCTTCAACAAGCTGACGGAGACGGAGAAGTGGGAACTTGAACAAGACCTGCTCAACGCCATGCTGAACAATGCCTGGGGGAAACCGGATGCCGCTACATCGGAAATCCAGGAGTTTAAGAAGGTTGTCGGCGAATTCTTCGACAAGCTTGTTTGCAAACAAAAGGTACTCCCCAGTAGCCCCCAAGCATGTAGGCGGAAACTAGGTACTAGTTAGCGCTTAGATGCTTTAGAGTACAGCCACTTTTGGAAAGATTTTTTAAAATGTCGCAGTAGCCCCCAAGCATGATGTCGGAAAGATTCCGGCAATAATGCTTCAAAGGACCCCACTTTTTTGTAGGCGGATTTTTTACTCCTGCTCTGATTGGTTTTTACAGGAACAGCAGGCACTGCACTATGAGCTACACAAGAATATTGCTCTGCAGCGCCGCGTCACCTTGGGCCAAGCGGAAAATATCCGGACCCTCAAAAAAAAATGCAGAACTGAACAAACAGCTGGCGGACGCCCAAGGTTGGTTTCCGACCTTTCTTGTTATTAGTTCACGTTCCGACTTTGAACTGTATTTAACTTGATTCCTTATAGGCGCATCTTCTTCCCTGGCAACGACCTCCTCCGAACTTGAGAACCTGCGCTCCTCATACCAAGAATTGGAGACGAAGCTGAAGGAGGCGGAACAAAGGAAGGAGCAGGCCGAGAAACAATTGGCGGAGAAAAACTCCGAGCTCATCAGGGAGAAGGGCGAATTCGTGCTGAAGCGCAATGCTGATAGCGAGACCATCAAGAGGCAGCAAAGGAACTCAATGGACTCCGGAAGTACATGGAGACCGCGGAGCACCATTGGGACCTCGCTGGCCGAAAATATCCCGGGTACTTATACTCGGAATTTCTTATCTTGATGTATAGTCTCTTGTGCTCAACTTGAATGTTTATTCTTGTATTTTTGTGCAGAGCCACTTGGATACTCCGAAAGGCGCCGGAATAAATTTCCCCGGGACGATGTTCTTTCTCTTGCTGGCGATGATTGCAAGGATCTTATTTCCGCCTCACGGAAGATATGCCACAACTTGTCACTGAAGAAGAGCCGCACCTGCGGTCTGCGCAAACTGGTCAAGCGGATGGACATTCTTCCGGAGCTGGTAACAGATCTACAAGCTTCATCATCCCGAGGCGCAGCTGCCATGACTTTAACCATGTGCTTGGCGCATAACCCGGAGATGGATCTGGACCGGGTAACTTCTGGTGTTCCTCCGATAGCAGATGTCGGAGCGCTGCTTGATGCGGTGAGTGGCTATGACACCCGCATCGCGCGGAGGATCCGTCACGACGAATTCTACGACAAGGCGGTTCTCCCGGCGGACTAGCCCCTTGAAGACGAACTTCAAAAGGAGCGCGACGCGGAAGCTCGTCCTGCGGAATCCGGAACCCAGTTTACCTGGACCAGCTCCAAGGATGCTCCCCAAGAGGAACCCAATTCCAGCGCTGCAACCTCCGAAGAGGATGAAGAGAGTGATGAAGATGTATCGTCTCCGGCTGAGGGCGCCAAAGGAAAAGATCCAGAGGGCAATGCTTCTCCGTCCAAGGCGGAGTGAAAACTTTTATGTCCTGCGGGATAAAACAATGCATCATTTTGGCCCCAGCGAGGGTTTGTAACATAACTTAAATTCTTAAGTAGTTAGGGATGAAACAAGCATGCATGCGTGGGCGGAAAATACTTATCCTGCTATCCGTTTTAATATTATTTGCATGTGTTGTTTCTTGAAAGCAAGTGCTGGTTTGATGTTTTCTGGCTTGCCCACTTGACCTTCCACGAGCCGGAAAACCCGTGCCGGAAACGCTCGCGCCGGCGACGAAGCCCAATGGCAATCCGTCAATAACCGCGGAAACAAGCCCCCAGCCCAAGTGCCGGAAGTCGCTACCAGGAATCCATGGGTTTGCAAATGTAAAAAATTTCCGCCCGAAAACTTAAGCTTACGTCCTAAGGGACGATTTTGAAAATCACAACTTTCATACACGCCTAGGCGGAAAGATCCAGCTCTGCGGTTTTAGTCGGAAAAACATACACGATCCAGAAATGAAAAATTAAAGGAGGTAAAAGACTCTAAGAGTGAACCAAAAGCTTTATTTCATTGATCATGTATCATAGATATTACAAGGTATGTAATGCGTAAAGCGCTAAGTGTGGAAAAGGACGTAGCTGTGCTATGTTCCAGGGACGATCTGTTTCATCATATATGTCACCCGGATCTTCTCGTTTTCGTTTCCGATGCCAGTTGGCAGGTCTATCCTTTAGTTCCCGGAAATCAACGAGATAGTAGGATCCGTTGTGTAGTACTTTCATCGATGACAAAAGGTCCTTCCCATGGAGATTGCAACTTGTGATCTTTCACTCGGCGAAGGCGGAGGACTAAGTCTCCGACCATGAACGAGCGGTTCCGAACTCGACGGCTATGATAGCGTCGGAGCTTCTGCTGGTAAATGGTGGAGCGCTGGTCAGCTAAATTCCGAGCTTCTTCGATCAGGTCCAAAGATAGCTGTCGAGCCTCGTCAGCAGTTTCTTCATTGTAGGCGGAAACTCGCGGTGAATCATGGATGATGTCAGTGGGGAGCACAGCTTCGGATCCGTATACTAGGAAGAAAGGAGTAAATCCTGTTGATCTGTTAGGGGTGGTTCGTAAACTCCACAAAACAGAGTCTAGCTCATCAGCCCAAGCTCCGGCTACACGGCGCAGCGGTTCTTCAAGGCGAGGTTTGATTCCTGCTAGTATAAGGCCATTGGCTCGTTCGACCTGACCATTAGATTGTGGATGAGCCACAGACGCAAGGTCAAGCCGGATCCCAACTTCATCGCAGTAATCCTTGAGTTCTCCCTGCGCAAAGTTTGTGCCATTGTCTGTGATTATGCTGTGTGGGATGCCGAATCTCGTCACGAGGCTGCAAACAAATTTTAGTGCCGTAGCACCGTCGGCTTTTCTCACTGGCTTTGCCTCGATCCACTTACTGAACTTGTCAATAGCGACCAAGAGGTATTCATGACCACCAGGAGATGATTTCTTTAACTTACCAACCATATCGAGCCCCCAGATCGCGAACGGCCAGGTGATAGGGATGGTCCTCAGCTCTTGGGCTGGAGCGTTTGGTTGAGTAGCGTAGTACTGACAACCTCGGCAAGTTTTCACCGGCTTGTCGGCCGTCTTCTTTAGTTGTTAGCCGTAGAAATCCTAACCGAAAAGCTTTTGCAACGAGGGACCCGGGGGCGGCATGATGCCCGCAATCCCCTGCGTGGATCTCTCGGAGGATTTCAATGCCATCTTGACTAGAGACGCATTTGAGAAATACCCCGTTTGCACTTCGTTTGTAGAGCTGTCCATCAACAATTGTGTAGGATCTTGCTCGTCTAATGATCCGTCGTGCGTGGACCTCGTCCTCCCGGCAACTTTTGATCAATGAGGTAATCCAAGAACGGCTGAGTCCAGGCCAGAATGACAGCCATCACTTCCTTAGCCGGAGAAACTGCCAGATCAGGATTTTCCGGGTTTGCACCCTTTACTGAGGGTACTCGCAGATGCTCAAGGAAAATTCCAGGCGGAATTGGTTTCCTGCCGGATCCGAGCTTGGACAGCATGTCTGCTGCTGTGTTATCGTCTCTCCTGACGTACTTGACTTCGTATCCGAGGAAGCACTTGGCGATCTCGTCCACTTCGTCTCCGTAAGCCGCCATGACGGAGTTTCCGGCGTTCCAAGGTTCCGGCTACTTGTTGTGCCACCAGGTCGGAATCTCCGCAGCATATGATGTGCTTGATCCCAATTTCCTTAGCGATGCGCAGACCGTGTAGTAGAGCCTCGTATTCCGCCATATTGTTGGTTGCTTCGAAGTGAATCTGCAGAACGTACTGCAGTTCTTCTCCGGTAGGTGACTTCAGGGTAACTCCAGCCCCCGAGCCTTGATGTTGCTTGGATCCGTCAAAGTGCATGACCCAAGCTTCAGGTTCCGGCACAGGTGTGCCCTCCGGTGCTTCAGTCCAATCCGCGATGAAATCCGCTAGAACTTGAGACTTGATTGCAGTTCGGGCTTCGTAGTTGATGTCAAAGGCGGATAATTCGATGCCCCATTTTGCTACGCGTCCTCGTTGCGTCGGAGTTGTTGATGATTGTTGCCGTGGGAGCCTTGCTCACCACCGTCATTGGGTGCTCCCGGAAGTAGTGTCTCAGCTTCCGGCTGCCTAGGAAGACGCCGTATGCTAGCTTCCGAAAGTGAGGGTATCTCTCGCTTGGATTCCGTCAGGACTTCGCTAATGTAATAGACAGTGCCTTTGGACTCCGTGCTCAAATCCTTCTTCCTTTCGCACCACCACGATTACGAGGCTCGATAACTTTGTTGGTAGCCGCTATGTAGAGGAGCATAGGCTCGACTCAGCTGGAGCTGCCAATATAGGTGGGGAGGAGAGTATGTTCTTCAACTCCCGAAGTGCTTTATCTGTTGCCTCATCCCGCACAAATTTGTCTCGTTTTCTTCAGCAGCTTGTATAGAGGTAGGGCTTTCTCGCCAAGACGGCTAACAAATCTATCGATTGCTGCAACGCAACCGGTTAATCGTTGCACATCTTTGAGACAAGTTGGCCTTTTGATGTTCAGGATAGCCTTGATTTTTTCCGGGTTAACTTCGATTCCCCTGTGAGAAACAATGAAGCCAAGGAGTTTTCCTGCTGGTACGCCAAAGACGCACTTCAGCGGATTCAACATCATCTTGTACCGTCGGAGGTTATCAAAGGTTTCCTTAAGGTCGCTCAGCAGGTCGGATCCCTTTCGGGTCATGACCGCGATGTCGTCGACGTAAGCGTTGAAAGTGCATGGAGCCCCATGTGTGGTTTTGGCAATTAATGACAATCCCTATGGACTAATGTTTGCATTGAGTTATATTTGTAGGTGTGGTCCATAGGCAATGCTTGAACCATATGTTGGCTTCAAGGTTGCAATAAGAAGAAATTGATGAAGAATTTGAAGTGTCAAGTATGTCTTGAAGATGAAGATGAAGTGAGCCCTCAAAGTTAACTTCAAGACATCAACATGATGAAGAATGAAGAAATGAAGTGCAAGTTCAAGATGAGCCATCTCGAAGAGATCATTTGCTTGAAGCTTGCCATCCATATGGTGATCATGGATATGTGAAGATGTGCCGAAGAAGAAGCTCTCCCATGGTGGATTATGGGGGAGCAATCCACAAGACTTCGTCAAGCAAGCACAATCAAGAAAGGCGTTCCATCTTGTTGTGATCAAGATCGTCATCATCGAGCTCAAGAGGAACGCGCAAGGATAAGGTTTGCTCTTGATAGGGTTTCTTTCTCACCGGTCTCATGGTGTAGTTGGAGACCGGTTTATAGTTTAGTTGCCGTACTATCAAGAGGGCTCTCGAGTGAGTAACTCGATCGTATCCTTCGGAGAGCTCAAACCTTTGCATCCTTGCATCATCTTTCTTGATTGTTATTTGGATCTTATCCATATGGTGTTTTAGAGCTTGTGCTTATTCTCATGACAAGCTCTAGTTCATCGAAAACGGATTCCGCATGAATCACTTGTTGCGTTTTCGATATTGGAGTTTTTCTCGGTTTCTCGTATTGAGAGGTTTCACTCTAAAATACATAGAAAAACCTACCCCACTTGTTCTTAAGCTTTTCAATCTTTGTGGGGTAGCTATTGTCATCTTCTTTACAACAAAATTGGTTTCACCTAAATGCGAGTTTCCTAACTCAAGTTGTTGCATTTTCCATATTGGAGGTTTTACCGGTTTGCTTGTTTATAGATAGGTAAAACCTTTATCCATTTGTTTCTATCCTACTTTGCTGGACTATGATGTTTCTATGCATATTGTTGTAGAGCTCGTTGTTGTGATTTCAACGAGCCCAAGATCATCGAAATCGGAGTCCGGATGCAAAAGTTATCAAGGTTTTCGTATCGGGTGTTTGGGCAAAAACTGGGGGGCCGGAACTGCCGCCGGGAACACCCCGGCACTGCCGCCGGGCCGGCACTGCCGGTGGAAAAAGGCCAGCACTGCCGGCCACCCCGGCACTGCCGGTGGAACAAGGCCGGCACTGCCGGCCTGTCGCGATTTTGGCCCCAACGGGCAGAAATCTGAGACCCCTATTTAAGGCCTTCTTCCTCCTCTTTCTCCCCACTTCTTCTTCCTCCTTTTGCTCTCCACCATTGTTGACCTTGAGAGCTTGCCCAATCCCTCTACTCCTCCAATGATTCTTGAATCCATTTGAGGGAAAAGGAAGAGGAGATCTAGATCTATATTTCTACCAATCAAATCCATCTCTTTGTGAGTGGAACTCTCTAGATCTTGATCTTGGTGTTCTTTGTGAATTCCTTTGTTCTTCCTCTCTTATTCCCCCAATAGCTTTTGTAGCTTTGTTGGAATTTGAGAGAGAAGGACTTGAGCATCTTTGTGGTGTTCTTGCCATTGCATTTGGTGCATCGGTTTGAGTTCTCCACGGTGATTCGTGGAGGTGAAAGCAAGAAAGTTGTTACTCTTGGGTTCTTGGAACCCTAGACGGATTCTACACCTTTGTGGTGATTTGTTGGGAGCCTCCGATTAAGTTGTGGATGTGTTCCCCAACCTTTGTGTAAGGCCCGGTTTCCGCCTCGAAGGAAATCCCTTAGTGGAACCGTGACCTAGGCCTTTGTGGCGAGGGTCACCGGAGATTTAGGTGAGGCGCCTTCGTGGCGTTCGGTGTGTGGTGTGAGTACCGCATCTTGGGGTGAGGCCTTTGTGGCGTTGGTGTGCATCGAGCAACCACACCTCAAGGTGAGCCTCTTGTGGCGTTCGGGAGCACTAAGCCACCGCACCTCTCCACCGGAGATTAGCACTCGCAAGAGTGTGAACTCCGGGATAAATCATCGTCTCCCGCGTGCCTCGGTTATCTCTATACCCGAGCTCTTTACTTATGCACTTTACCTTGTGATAGCCATCGTGCTTGAAGTTATATATATCTTGCTATCACATAAGTTGCTTGTCTTGCTTAGCATAAGTTGTTGGTGCACATAGGTGAACCATTGCTTAGAATAAGTTGTTGGTGCACATAGGTGAACCATAGTATATAGGCTTTGGGCTTGACAAAGTAAACGCTAGTTTTATTCCGCATTTGTTAAGCCCATCTCGTAAAAGTTTTTAAACCGCCTATTCACCCCCCCCCCCTCTAGGCGACATCTGTGTCCTTTCAATTGGTATCAGAGCAAGGTCTCTCATTCTTAGGCTTCACCACCTTGAGAGTAAAGATGTCGGTTAGGGGATTAGCGCACAATAACTTGTTTATATTTGATGGCACAAATTATGATCTATGGAAAATTTATGTGCTTAAAATCTTACGGGGTATGTCCCCGGACATGGAGCGATTTCTTGACATGGGTTTTTCTTCTCCTAAGGATCCTCAAAATTTATCTCTTGAGGAGGAGAAAAACTCTTGTCTCGATGCTCTTGCTTCTCATGTGTTTTCCATTGTTGTGAGCAATGTAGTTACTTCTTCAATCATGCCTTTTGGGAGCGCACATGAATTATGGACAAAGCTTCAAGATAAATATGATGTGTCCAATATTATTGAGGATGATTGTATTGCTTCCACTTCCGGTCGTGATGAGTTCTCATTTTCATCCACTTCACCAAAGTGTGGTAAGACACAAGGTAATGATATGGTGAGTGGTGATGAAAATTGCAATGTTGATATTGAGCTTACTATTGATGATTCTTCATCTCTATCTCATTGCAATGCTTCATCTTTGGACTTAAACACATCTAGCACTAGAAATGATTTACATGCTTGTGTTGATAGTTCTTGCATATCATGTGTAAGTTTCTTGAATAAATCTAATGATGATATGCTTGCATTGTCTTGTGGCCATGATAAAAATGCTTCTATTTCCTCTAGTTGTTGTGTGTCTAACAATGTAGAGGAAACCAAAGATTCTATTGGTCAAGACAAGATCTTGAAAGGAGCCTCAAGTAACTCCTCATCTTTATCTCACGGTCCTCATATATGCCTTATGGCCAAGGGTTCCACGGTACCTCCTACCATGGAACCTAATATGTCTCGTGGTGATAAGGATGAGGATGAATATGAAGAAGAGGATTGGGTTGTCTCTCTACGCGATAAGGGTAAGAGCGTATTCAAGGTTATTTGCAAAGATAAAATTGCTAGCACTCACTTCTTTGAAATCTTGACTACCGCTATTGAGAGCCAAAAACTTATTTGGATGCATGAGAACACCATTGATAAAAGGGTGCTCTTGAACGAGAGTATGCCGATGATGTAGCATCATTAAAGAATGAACTTGAAGAAGAACAAACCATCAAGGAAGCTCTTGAGGAGACCTTTGCTCTAGAATTGTCTAGAGAAAAGGAAAACCATGATAGAGCTCTTGAGATGGCAAATGAACTAAAGCAAAAAAATGATAAGCTTGTGTTTGTTAATGCTAAACTCCTTGAGGATTTTGAGCAACTCAAAAAGGGCTCAAGGGTCATTGAGAGTGCGCTCACCAAACTCACCGAGTCGCATGAGCAACTTAAAGCTTCTTATCTAAAAGTGCATGCCAACTTGCCTTCTCCTATTGCTATTGATAATGATGCTTGTGCTACTAACTCTACTTCTTGTGAAGCATCTACCTTTAAGGAGAATGTTGAGCTAAGGGCTCAACTTGATTTGCTAACTAGCAACTATGGGAAATTGGAAGAAAATCATGGAAAGCTCTCTAGCTCCCATGAGGATCTTCTAGCCTCTCATGATAGGCTTAAGTTAGCTCATGAGGCTATAATATCTAAGGCAACACCTTGTGAGCCTCATGTGGGTACTAGCACTACTACTCAAAATGTTATATTGCCATGTGCTAGTCCTAGTAATTCATCCACTCATAATATTGCTAAATCTTGTGATGAATTATCTTCCTTGCCTTGTTGCCCTAACAATGAAGATTCTACTTCCTCTAGTACTTGTGTTGTTACTAACCATGTAGAGGAAATCAAAGAGCTCAAGGCCCAAGTCTCTTCTTTGAAGAACGACTTGGTAAAGGGTCATGAAGGGAAATGCAAACTTGATAAGATGTTAAGTGTGCAACAATCCCCCAATGACAAGAGTGGACTTGGATTCAACTCCAACAACAATATCAAGTCCAAGAACAACAAGATTAAGAAGGGCCAATTACAAGTCAAAGACCCGGCCAAGATTGTTTGCTTCAAGTGCAAAATTGAAGGGCATCATGTTAGATCTTGCCCTTTGAAGAAGAAGCAAAAAGGGGAGCGGCCTCAAGCTCAAATTCATATTCAACCTCAAGTTGAAGAAATGTCACTTCCCAAGAAGAATCAAGCCAATGCTCCCATTGTGGAGAAATCTAGTGAGAAGAAGGAGAAGAAAAGAACTTGCTACATATGCCGCGAGAAGGGCCACATCTCCTCCTTTTGCACTATTGGTACCTCATCCAACTCTATCACCGTTGATGATGTTTATTCTCTTCGTAAGGATGAGGGTGGCAATGTGTTTGCCAAATTTGTTGGTGCTCAAAGTGGTGTCAAGAAAAGAACCATTTGGGTTGCCAAGCCTATTGTGACTAACCTCTTAGGACCCAACTTAGTTGGGGACCAACAATCCAAAACTTGATCAATAGGTGCTTGTTGGAGGGCATTGGAGATTTGGCTACATCATGAAGAATTAAGGGATATTCATCATTTATATTATATCAAGCCAAGTCTTTTGATTATCTTGCTACTATCATATATCCAATGTTCCTCCTTGCGGTAACATGTTCTCAACTCATTTATATTGAAAGTTACTCGCCCCTTTGCATGTGTTAGTTTTGTTCCTAACATGTGTTTGTATATGTTGTGCTTCCTACTTGTTTTTCTTGAGAAATCAAGTCTATGTATGTTGGGTTGCACACCGTGTACTTGTGTTAGTGTTGGAGCCTCTTTGCATCTTGTTGTATCATATATGGCTCTTATGAGAGATTAATGGACTATCCCGTTTTGGGGGAGTGATATTCCTTTGGGAATTTCATGATCCTAACAATGTGTGTACATGAGGAATATCACTTAGAATTGATATTGCAAGATTATCTAGTCTCTATGTGGTATGTCATCTTCATGAGAAATTCAAATTCCAATGTCCATTAATATCTCTAGTTGGATCTTATTTGCCTCTTGTGAAAATATATTATTTATCACATTATGGGGGAGTAATAAGCTTTGTGCATATTACAAGCCTAGGAAATGTTAACATTTGAGGTTGTGTCACATAGAATTGATATTGTAAATTATCTCTCATATGTGACATGTTTTCTCAAACAAGTTCCAATTTGCTTAAATGGCTTCATTGCTAATATCTTTGTGGATCTTTTTTGTGAAAGTTTTTCTTGTCATGGTTTTTCACAATGTGTCCCTCAATACATTTTTGGAAAACCATATGCTTCAAGTCATACTATTAATTGCTTTGCATGTTGGTATGAATACTATTAATTGCTTTGCATGTTGGTATGAATACTATTAATTGCTTTGCATGTTGGTATGACTAATTGAAGCCATCAAGAAACTCCCTTTGCATGATGGTTAACTCTTATCTTTTACCATATGCTTTATTCGTTGTAAATATGATCTTATGTATACTTACAAACTACCACCTGGGAAATATTTCCTAATACCTCTTGTCCTAGGACAAGTGGTAATAAATTATGAGGTAGATATTTATTGATCATATATACATTGGCTCTTGTGTTTAAATTGTCTTATTTATTGCCATGAATGTGTTGTGCTTTGACTCCCATGTGTCTTCCTTGCATCTTATGGATCTATTTTGTCTATTCAAACTTTCTTAGCATTTTAGTAGATATAGGTAGCGTGATGATCCTAGTTTTGTGCATTTAGTATTCATATGCAAAATCCTAGATAATGCACTAATCTTGGGGGAGCTCTCCTATATTTGTTAGAATGCTTAACATCTCTTGATCATTATCAAAAATTTGGTTTTGGGAGACATAAACTTTCTTTTTGGTACTTTGTGCCATCATAAAAAGTGTTGAGGGTTTGGTTTGTTTGTTGGAACCTTGCTCTCTTGGGAGTTGGTTATCTCATTCCGTTGTGTTTAGGTTTAATTAGCTTCTTATAATGAGATAATTCTTTGGAGTCAATCTTGTGTTGATTTGATTCTTTGATATAAATTGGACAACCATTGTCTCTTGATTTATTTGGTGTCTTTTCCAAATTATATCTTTCTTTGGTTCTTGAAAGTATTGTGCATGCATCTTTAATATATGCACGTGTTACTTTCTTTGATCCAATATATAGGGTAAACTCCATCAAATCCTAATTTGGCTAAGATGTGCATGAAATTCAATTTCATATCTATATGCACATAGTATTGTGGAGTTTGTCCTATATGTTGTAGTGTGTCTAACTACTTTGGACCCAATTAGTTTGGGGACCTTTTTGTACTTACCTTTGTGTTAGGTACAATGGATATGCATTGGATGCTTGTCTCACTCTTGGGGAGAAGTGGTGACTCAATGGTAACTTGAGGCAAGCTAGGATGGTCAACGAACACATATCTACTACATCCTCACCAATGCTATCTCGGTAACAAGTATCTTCTCATGCATATTTTTCTAGCATCCAACCATGTGGTTGCATCTTGGCATGAATCTCTTGATTTGCAAATGTTGTGCTTCTTGCAAAAGTCTTAACGAAACCTCTTTATTGCGAATGTGAGTAATTTGAGATGAGTACATATGTTGGGAAGTATATAAAATCATGCTCATGATTCACCCATCCCATCTATGCCTATCTAGCAATTTTATTGCGTATCAATTCCTCAAGCCTCTCACATGTGCAATATCGATGAAAGTGCAAATTGAGTTATTTCTTTTAGTATCCTCGTTTGTGATACTTGTTGCCTTTCTCAAAGCATCCCAACTATCTTCTATCCCTTGTGGATATTTATGATGTATTTTATGTGTTTATGGTTGAAGTTCATGAATGTACCATAAGATATAATTGAGCCTTTGGCCATGCTATTAAGCAAAAATTCTTATTGGTATATTGCATGAATTTGTCTTGGATATCATGCTATATTTCTTGTGTATCTATTTTGTGTGTGCATGTTTCTTTGTGGATAAATATCTTTGTGATATTGCTCACTTAGAGAGACTTATACACATAAGAGATGATACATCTCCATTCGATATCTTATTTATTTGTTGCGTCTTGATTGGTCATGCTAAGCAATATAATTCATTGAAGACTATGATGATGCTTTTTGCTCATCCTTGTAATAGTCTTATAATATGCTTTATCATGCCTTTCACATATCCTCTTGGTTGAGCCTTTTATTATGGTGCCTCTTACTTGTTGCTCAACCATTTGTTTGTTGCAAGTGTTAAGCTTAATTTTCTATCTATGATCTATTGCAAATGTTTGTGTTTTAAATAGTAATGAGGGAGTGAGGATTCCATGTTATGCATATTGTATTCAAATGCAACATTTTAATTTATACATGTACCTTGGGGAGCTTCCTCATTTATTTAAGGCACAATTTTGTGGTGATCATTGGAGTTTGATTCACTTGGTATTTTTTGTTTTAAATAGTAATGTGGGAGTGATGATTCCATGTTTGTGCACTTCATACTCCAATGAAAATTGTCTAGTTTTGTGCACAAACCTTGGGGAGCTTCCTAATATTATTTAGAGCAATCTTCTTGATCTTATCATAATATCTATCTATCTTTTGGTATCTTCTTTGTGGTTCATTTGGTTGCTTGCTTCATTTGTTGAAGCTTCTTGACTTTGTTATCTTTTTGCAATCTTTGATCCTATCTATAGTGTGATTCCTTCCGAATATTCATCATTGGATACGTGCATTTGATTCCACTCAAATTATGAGAAATGCACACGCTATGGAGGAACTCTCACTATATTGGCCTTCTAAATTTTTCACCCATTTCGGCAATTGGTGCCAATGGGGGAGAAGTTTGGAGGGTTTAAGGAATTTGGTTATGTCTTTGCTTTGTGCTTAAGCATGTGCATTTATTGCATTGCATCTTGTTGCTTTGCATAGTTGAATATTTAGAGGAAACTCCACTAGGCTTTGAATGCCAATATATGCAATGAAAGTCAAGTTCATTCACACATGCATATATTATGGGGGAGTTTGCTCTATATATTCAACTTGTTTGTTACTTCAATTCCTTATATAAACCCTCTCAAAGAGATTGTCATCAATTACCAAAATGGGGGAGATTGAAAGTGCATGGAGCCCCATGTGTGGTTTTGGCAATTAATGACAATCCCTATGGACTAATGTTTGCATTGAGTTATATTTGTAGGTGTGGTCCATAGGCAATGCTTGAACCATATGTTGGCTTCAAGGTTGCAATAAGAAGAAATTGATGAAGAATTTGAAGTGTCAAGTATGTCTTGAAGATGAAGATGAAGTGAGCCCTCAAAGTTAACTTCAAGACATCAACATGATGAAGAATGAAGAAATGAAGTGCAAGTTCAAGATGAGCCATCTCGAAGAGATCATTTGCTTGAAGCTTGCCATCCATATGGTGATCATGGATATGTGAAGATGTGCCGAAGAAGAAGCTCTCCCATGGTGGATTATGGGGGAGCAATCCACAAGACTTCGTCAAGCAAGCACAATCAAGAAAGGCGTTCCATCTTGTTGTGATCAAGATCGTCATCATCGAGCTCAAGAGGAACGCGCAAGGATAAGGTTTGCTCTTGATAGGGTTTCTTTCTCACCGGTCTCATGGTGTAGTTGGAGACCGGTTTATAGTTTAGTTGCCGTACTATCAAGAGGGCTCTCGAGTGAGTAACTCGATCGTATCCTTCGGAGAGCTCAAACCTTTGCATCCTTGCATCATCTTTCTTGATTGTTATTTGGATCTTATCCATATGGTGTTTTAGAGCTTGTGCTTATTCTCATGACAAGCTCTAGTTCATCGAAAACGGATTCCGCATGAATCACTTGTTGCGTTTTCGATATTGGAGTTTTTCTCGGTTTCTCGTATTGAGAGGTTTCACTCTAAAATACATAGAAAAACCTACCCCACTTGTTCTTAAGCTTTTCAATCTTTGTGGGGTAGCTATTGTCATCTTCTTTACAACAAAATTGGTTTCACCTAAATGCGAGTTTCCTAACTCAAGTTGTTGCATTTTCCATATTGGAGGTTTTACCGGTTTGTCTGTTTATAGATAGGTAAAACCTTTATCCATTTGTTTCTATCCTACTTTGCTGGACTATGATGTTTCTATGCATATTGTTGTAGAGCTCGTTGTTGTGATTTCAACGAGCCCAAGATCATCGAAATCGGAGTCCGGATGCAAAAGTTATCAAGGTTTTCGTATCGGGTGTTTGGGCAAAAACTGGGGGGCGGAACTGCCGCCGGGAACACCCCGGCACTGCCGCCGGGCCGGCACTCGCCGGTGGAAAAGGCCAGCACTGCCGGCCACCCCGGCACTGCCGGTGGAACAAGGCCGGCATCTGCCGGCTGTCGCGATTTTGGCCCCAACGGGCAGAAATCTGAGACCCCTATTTAAGGCCTTCTTCCTCCTCTTTCTCCCCACTTCTTCTTCCTCCTTTTGCTCTCCACCATTGTTGACCTTGAGAGCTTGCCCAATCCCTCTACTCCTCCAATGATTCTTGAATCCATTTGAGGGAAAAGGAAGAGGAGATCTAGATCTATATTTCTACCAATCAAATCCATCTCTTTGTGAGTGGAACTCTCTAGATCTTGATCTTGGTGTTCTTTGTGAATTCCTTTGTTCTTCCTCTCTTATTCCCCCAATAGCTTTTGTAGCTTTGTTGGAATTTGAGAGAGAAGGACTTGAGCATCTTTGTGGTGTTCTTGCCATTGCATTTGGTGCATCGGTTTGAGTTCTCCACGGTGATTCGTGGAGGTGAAAGCAAGAAAGTTGTTACTCTTGGGTTCTTGGAACCCTAGACGGATTCTACACCTTTGTGGTGATTTGTTGGGAGCCTCCGATTAAGTTGTGGATGTGTTCCCCAACCTTTGTGTAAGGCCCGGTTTCCGCCTCGAAGGAAATCCCTTAGTGGAACCGTGACCTAGGCCTTTGTGGCGAGGGTCACCGGAGATTTAGGTGAGGCGCCTTCGTGGCGTTCGGTGTGTGGTGTGAGTACCGCATCTTGGGGTGAGGCCTTTGTGGCGTTGGTGTGCATCGAGCAACCACACCTCAAGGTGAGCCTCTTGTGGCGTTCGGGAGCACTAAGCCACCGCACCTCTCCACCGGAGATTAGCACTCGCAAGAGTGTGAACTCCGGGATAAATCATCGTCTCCCGCGTGCCTCGGTTATCTCTATACCCGAGCTCTTTACTTATGCACTTTACCTTGTGATAGCCATCGTGCTTGAAGTTATATATATCTTGCTATCACATAAGTTGCTTGTCTTGCTTAGCATAAGTTGTTGGTGCACATAGGTGAACCATTGCTTAGAATAAGTTGTTGGTGCACATAGGTGAACCATAGTATATAGGCTTTGGGCTTGACAAAGTAAACGCTAGTTTTATTCCGCATTTGTTAAGCCCATCTCGTAAAAGTTTTTAAACCGCCTATTCACCCCCCCCCCTCTAGGCGACATCTGTGTCCTTTCAAGCGTGCACGTTCCGGCCAATTTGATCCTTCAGGCACCGCTGCATCGTACGTTGGTATGTGGCACCTGCGTTTTTCAAGTCAAAAGGCATGGTAACATAGCAGTATGTGCCAAAGGGTGTGATGAAGGAGGTCGCCTTTTGTCGGACTCCTTCATCAAGATCCGATGATACCCGGAATATGCGTCAAGAAAACACGAAGCTCCGCCCTGCCGTCAAATCAATGACTTGGTCAATGCGCGGCAAAGGGAACGGATCTTTCGGACAATGCTTATTCACGCCGGAGTAATCGATGCACATTCTTAGTATTTCAGAATTCTTTTTGGGTACAAGGACGGGGTTTGCGACCCAATCGGTATGGATAACTTCTACTACAAAACCCGCCTCTAGTAACTTTGCTAATTCCATTCCTATGGCGCGGCGCTTCTTGTCTCCAAAGCGTCGCATAGCTTGCTTCACCGGTTTTGCACCCGGATTTATGTTGAGGTAGTGCTCGGCGAGTTCCCTTGGTACTCCGGACATGTCGAAGGTTGCCATGCGAAGATATCCATGTTAGCTCTGAGGAACTCGACGAGCGCGCTTTCCTATTTGGGGTCCATGTTGGCTCCGACTGAAACCTGCTTGGAGTTGTCACCTTCAATGAGGTCATGCTTCTTGGTTTCTATCACGGCCTTGAACGAGGTCTTCTGTTCGGAGATCTGCTTCTTGGTGGTCTGCATCTCAGTCGGATCCACCGCGGCTCTGTAGCCTTGCAGCTCCTCTCCAGATATGACGGATTCTGCAAAGGCGGCTTCGCCTTCCTCGCAGTCCCTAGCTTTCTTGTAGTCTCCGGACACGGTGATCCAACCGTTAGGACCCGGAATCTTGAGCTTGTTGTAGATGTAGCATGCCCTGGCGTGGAACTTGTGGTAGGTGGGCCTGCCGAAGATCACGTGGTAGGAGCTTTTGAAGGGCACCACTTCGAACGTGATCATCTCTTCGCGGTAGTTGTTCACATTGCCGAAGGCCACGGGAAGTTTGATGCTGCCCAGAGAGTTTGCCTTCTTACCCGGAACTACACCATGAAATTCAGTGGTGCTGTGTTTGAGCTGTTCCTTGGTGAGGTTCATCTTCTCCAGGGTCTCCAGGTACATGATGTTCAGGCTAGCTCCTCCGTCCATAAGACACTTGGAGAAGTCATACCCGTCTATGCGGGGACTCACAACCGGAGCGTAGCACTCTTTGGGGATGACGGCCGGGTGATCCGACCTGTCAAAGGTACAGGCTTTCTCCGACCACTTGACATACTGCGGCACAGCCGGAACTGTGGCGTTCAAGATCCGGAGCGCTGATTTTTTCGCGCGGACAGTTGGGGTTCCGAGGAAGGTGTGGTAAGTTCCGACACTCTTCTTACCAAAGGGGTTGGACTTGTTAGCTGCGGTACCCTCCTTGGGTTCCGGCGAAGCATCATCCTCGTCCATGGCTTCGGAACTGTCCTCCTCTTTGTCCTTGTTCTTGCCCTTGCCTCCTTTGCCGCGCGGGCGGTGCTTCCGGGCTCGCTTGTATCCTGCCTCCGGGTCATTCTTCAGATCGTTGACCCACTTGCGGTTGCGATTGGTATGGGTGGATTTGCCCGTAGCCGGATCCGGATGGGCCGGGCACGGCATATCCCCGGATTCTTCGTACGTTGGGGGGCGCGGGATCCGGCTGCGGTGACCTCGTCAGCGCGCTGCTGGCCCCTGCCTGCTCCGCCTCCACGTCCGCGGCCTCTTCCACCTCCTGAACCTCCGCGTTGGAACGTCATGGCTACCATGTCGGATCTAAGGCGGAACCTTCCTTAAGAAGCTCCTGCGACTCAGATCGGATCTTCGCGACGGCGTCCAGCTCAGCGGCGGACGCGTCAGCGTTACTTGCCAGTGCGTTTCCGTCGGAATCGACGGTCTCGCCGATGAAGATGTGGATGCCGCCGATTGGGACGATGGAGAGCTTGACGGGGTTTGACCTAGCCGGAATCCGGATTCGTCCGGACGGACGATCGGAAAATTCCCGGCGTAGAGTACGCGCCCCACAGCGATCGAGTCGTCGTAGCTTCCCATGGCGGAGCCCTCCCGGTTCCGGCCTCCAGACGCCTCAGGCCCCACGGTGGGCGCCAACTGTCGTTGCCTAATCGACGATACCCCGGAGGAGGGATCCTCACGAGGGGGAGAAGAAGTAGGGGCCATAGGGCGGAGTGCACACGGGACGGTGGTACGCGAGTTACCCAGCTTCGGAACACCTGCTCGATGACAGGGCCTACTGCTGCTTGTCTGGAATTATCTTTGCGCTTGCGCGTTGTTACAATGGTTGTGGTTGTGCTTCTAGGGCTCCCAGGATCCGGCTTATAAAGACGCACGGATCTAGGGTTTACATGGAGAGTCCTAGCCGGAATACAAGTTGCCTAACTACGGTACAATATCTTGCCGTGTACGTCAAGGATCCGCCTTCCTTATGGCCGTACTGGATCCGGATACTTTATGGGCCTCCATGGATCCGGCCTCCTTCGTAGGTCGGTTAGGATCCGGCTCCAGGTTCCTGGGCTGGACTTCATCCTTCTTGATCAACAACAACTGGGCCGCCCGATGGGCCCCATGCCACCATCACCGTCTGTGGGCCACCCGGGCTTGCCGGATCTAGGCCATGTCGTTGATATACCCATAAAGTATACCCACAACATGCGGCATGCGGGGGATCATGTATCTACATGACGTTGAGCAATGTATTGTGTTGTGCCTGGCTTGTTTGGCATGGCAACATGCGGTGGACAGGTGTGCGCGCTTCGACACACCGTCGCGCCCTCACCCATTGCGGGGTGTAGAGGATAGTCTACGCCGGCGTGTCAGCGGTGGCCGGAAAGGGGAATTTTTTGTAGGGCAATGGGGGGCTTTCCAATACTTTCCACTACTTATTTGTCAGTACTACTATTTTCTTCACCGTTGGATTGATTAGCTTGGACGACTCCTAAAATCCCCAACCACGGTAAAACTTATATTATTTTTAAAGATTTTACTATTTATCTTTGGAGCATATGCTCTTGGGAGCCAAAACGCTCAATTTTTTTATTGTAAATAATATATCTTTTTTATTTCATGAAACCATCTAATTTGCCAAATTATTGGTAAAAGTTAAATCTAAACAAACATGCGTCTTCTTTTCGGAAATAATGGGGTATAATCTCGCAAACCTAGTTCAAACACGCAGGCTGAATCTGCCCTTGTGGAAAACCATCATTATGTTAATTTGCCGCAAGTTTTTTGTTAAAATCATGTATATATGCTTCCCGGGAGAAAAGTCTATGCTTAGCCAGGTAAAAAAATAACACTGACATTTTGCCATAGCCACAGGCTTATCTTCCCTGTCACCTGTCACCCTTAAATGTGCCTCTCCACAAGTCCATATCGATCTTTCTTTCTTTTTGACGGCTGTCATTCTCCAAAATCTAGAGAAAACAAGACCCAATATTCCAAAGCATCACGGATTTTTTAATAAGGCAAAAAGAGCTGCATGCATCAACCGATGCAAAGGCTGAGGCTAGGATTTCATTTCAAAAAGAATAATTAATTAACACTGTCATTACACTTTCACGGCCCAAGTTGCGAGCACCCCAGTCATTTTTGTTCGTTCACGTCGTTGTAATCGGTTCTTTGAGTTGGCGCCGTATCCGGTTTGGTCACCGTTAAGGGAGGTGAGGACTGGAGAAGGCGACGAAGATATTTGACATGTCTGAGATGGTACGGTTAGTTATGGGTGTCACATCGGTCAAGTCAGGTTCAACCTGAATATATGAGGTTTGGCACTAAGTATTTAACGATCCTCTCGTCCAGGATCACATACAATGCTAGATGGGCTCGTCAGCAGCGATGGGCCCTCCTCCTCCCCCTCCAGATCTTCCTCGTCACCGGAGTCCTCGTCCCATCGTTGAAATATAACGGTGGAGGCATCGGCTCTAGGGCGGTGGCCGTGGAGGCGGAGACGATGCGATGTCGATGATTTTAGTCCAAGGCCTGAGCAAGCGGTGAGGCATTGTGGAGGTGGATCGGTGTCGAGCACCCGCCGGTGAGCTCAACGGTTCGCGATATATAGTGCGATTGCAGGTAGGAGGGCGCGCCGTAGCATTAATCACTGTCTTCGAAACAGGATCCGGTGGGTTCAACCCCTTTGTGACGGTGACAGGGCGAGTCCGCAGGAGGGACGGTCAGATTTTATAAGTGTAAGGCCAGGCGGCCACCAGAACTTTCACATTCCATGATGCGACAAGTCTTGCGGTGCTCGAGTGGTGGCACATAGACTTATGTGTACGAAACCAACTAAGTCTAAAGTCCTAGCGCTTGCGTGCATGCAATGCCACCGATAGATGTATAATGGTGGCGATGCATGGAGTACAATGACACCATTATTGTATGGCCAGCCTCATGCGCTAGGCCCACTTAACGGTGGTGATGCGGCCACCGTGGCATGCCACCAATGTGGACACATGGGTGGCATTGCACTTTCTATTACGCCGCCGCTAGTAATAGCCGCGTGGTAGAAACGAGGCGCTCCACCTAGTCCATAATAAACATATCTCTAGTAGTAGTGTCTTTATAATGCTTATGTTGTGTCTTTTTTTTGGTCCGAGGACATAACACATGTCTTTTTATTTATAGAAGCATTGGAGACACATGAGTAGATACCAACATGTATCTTTTAAAATAAATTAGAATTTTTTCTAATTATTTTTAACTGTTTAACTGTTCAACTATTTATCTCGGGAGCCAAAATGGTTAGATTCATGCTCAATTTTTTAATTAGTATTTGTTTGTGTCAGCCATGTAACCCGAAATAAGACCGATCTTTTGCACAAACTACAGGCTTTCACCTTTAAATGTGCCTCTCCACAAGTCCATGTCGATTCTTCTTCTATTTGATGTCGTTCATTCTTGAAAGCAAGAGAAAAAGAGGTCCAATTTTTCAAAGCGTCACTGTTGACAAATAAAAACGTCACATGCAGGGTTGATACGGCAGACCCAAAATGGGTGGTAACAAACCATCTTCAGATCGGACGATCAACATGGACTACATGCCTCGGCTAATTAAGATCCATACTTGCACCTGAAACAGAGCTCTCTCACAGCAGTGGTCGAATACAGTCGTGATGCAACCTCTTGGACTGCAATTAACTAATTAACACAATCACCGTCACGCCAAACTGTCACGCGCAAGTTGCGAGCGTCCCTAGGCCATTTTTTTAGTTCATTCGTATCGATGTAATGTGTTCAGCGCTTATCTCGGTTTGATAACCGTTAAGGGAGGCCATGATTGGAGAAGACGAAGACGATACTTCACGTGCCTACTGGGACGGTTAGTTATGTTATGGGTGTCACATCGGTCGAGTCAGGTTCGGCCAGAGTGTTTGGTACTGCGTATTTAAAGAACCTCTCGTAATCGATCACATGCATCGCTAGATTTGCATGTTAGCTTCCGAATGATATGGTCCTGCAAGTGATGTTGATCAAGAGCTACATGAGAACGAGCTATTGCATTGCACCGGAAATGATATTTCATTGTGATGGTGAAAATGAACAATCGCTAGAACATGCATTTTCTTTGAAACAAGGCATTTTTTTTTGCTATTTCATTAATTAAGGGGGTTTTAGAGTTCTTAGAAAGCACCTCCTGCAAGAGCCAAGAGCAAATAAAACAAAGCCTACTCTCATGACATAATATTACACAAAGCTTCTACCGTGGCTAGGCTCTCGTCTTTGATTTTGGAGTGGGCTGAGGTGATATACGGTTGGTATTCATGCGCCCAACTGACAGTTTAGTCTGTGGTGGATAAACAACCGTAAATATACGGGATGTCGTATTCATTCCCGTAAAAAAAAATGACATATAAATTTATTTTTATTTGTGGTTAACCAATCATTTGAGAAAAGGTTATATGATCGATTGATGCAGAGGTTGGGATTCTCCCGTCTCGAAAAAAATCATTTGAGAAAAGGTATCAACTCGAACTAGTGGGACATCCTGTGTTTATACTTGCCCATTGTACTAGAAGTGTTCACTTGTGTAAGCAACACAAATTCGGAAACAATAATTGACTAATTCTATCATATATATTATTGTAATATATTATAGTGCGAGTTGAACATTCTTCGCACCGTCCATCTCCCGTTAGCCGGCGACGCGTATTATAGCATCAGCTGAGCGTAGTGAACCACCTCCATATGTTAAATGTTCCGTGGTGCCCTACTTCCCATCCACACCTCTTCGACCTGCTCGGTAGTCCGGTCGTGTTCGGCCTGGCCTCGTACAAACATCGCTCTCGTATCACCACCACAATTCACATGCCACTGCGTTCCGAGCACGAGGTGTCGATGTCAACCATCTTAGACAAATCTGTACCCAACACATATATGGCATGGACAAACGGTATGGTGCAGTAGAGCAGGGCCTCTTTGACAGTAATAACTATATTAATTGGCTCATTTCCTTTTATCTCTTGCCTTCTTTGTAATCCTTTTTATGTTTTTTCTTGTATGTGTCATAGGTGGGCCTTTTCCACCAACAAAACATACGAACAAACCCCATTCCGGCGATACACATCACATGATTCAGCCAGGCAATTGGATATGCATATTGCATATCACGTGTCCTGTTATGTGTCTTGTAATATTTTTTTAATAAAGGAAATATATTAATATCGAGAGATACCAATTACACCCACTCTCTGCAACAAGGCAATATTCTAATGGTAGTACGAATGCACACAACCAAACAAAGAGAAAGAAAACTAAGAAATAAAAAACCCCGCTACAGTATTCCAGCCTTAGTAGCTACAGTATTCCGGCTCTCCAAAACCGACACCTCCAAGAAGGGAACAGTGCACAAGCGCCGTTATCGTACGATCAAAAGATCTTAGGTTTTCACCCTGAAGATAGTCCTCACTCTCAAAATAATGCCTTCAACAAAACCATTGTCATGCACAACCAATTAAGGCCAGACCTTGGATTTTCACTCTGAAAGATAAGACTCTTGATTTTCACCTGTGCCAGAACACCAAGCAACTTCCTCAACAACACACATACTCGAACCTCCATTGCTAGTTCTCCAATCTGGTTTTCATGATATTTTCACCTCTGATTTTACCATGGACCATAATATCATCTGATGGCAATACAGAACAGAGCTTCGTGCCGCCCCCTCCAGAACCAAACGGTCGGAGTAAAAACATAGGTGCACACGACCGAATACCACCCGATCCAGCAAACTCCAGGCAATATGTGCTCTGTTACATTCGTGGATGGAGCCTTTCGCAACTCAACACTATGGACAGATCAAGAATGACAAGCCTCAGGCAGTTCTATATATTCGCACAAGAGAAACCCAAGGACTGCAGCCTTTCACTAGTAGAAAAAGGGGCTTTAGTTCATAAGGGGTTTTAGTCCCAGTTGTGCAACCGGGGCTAAATAAGCGGGACTAAAGCCCACCCCCCTGTAGTCCCGGTTGCTTATGAACCGGGACTAAAGATCCATCCACGTGGGCTGCGTGCGTCGGGGCGAAAATGCCTCCAGGTGAAAAAAAATTATTTTATTATTTTCTAATTTTTTTCCCACTCCCTTTTTTCTATTTTTTCAGAATTTCTATTATTTCAGTTATTTGCATAGAAATTTTTCTAATTTTTTCCACTCCTTTTTTTCTATTTTTTTAGAATTTTTACTATTTCAGTTATTTGCATAGTTTAGTCTCTATCTCTAAGTATACTTATCTCTAGTCAAATTAATTACTCGTGGTCAAACTTCCCGCTCAGTCACCCGTCCTCTCACTACTCCAGCAGTAGCATGCTTAACTTTCGAGTTCCATCTCGTCCCGCATTAAAGTGCTTCGCACGCATGTATGTGATACTAGTAACATATCAATCCTATTAACATGTTGGTCGATGTCATATTTCTTTATTGTTTCAGTTTTAAATAATTCTTTTAATAAAAAAAAGCAATGATGTAATACTAATTTTAAATAAATAAATAAACATTAACTTTTAAATTTGTATTATTTGTATTATTTTTATTTTTGAAATATTTTTTTGCGAAACCTAAAACCTAAAAATTTGAAAATCTAAAAATTGGGTAAAAGTAATAGTAATCTTTTATGCAGGATGCAATTAGTAATTTTAATTTTTTGAAAAATAAAAAATAAAAAATCCGTAATTTGTAGCAAAATCTAAAATCTTCCTGCTTTCATATTTTCATTTGGAATTTTGAGAATCTAAAAATTGGATAACCCGGTGAATTCGGATGTAACTTTTTTTCCCACGATGATTTTGATATATTATACGTTTTTTTCCGACATCGTATGCAAAAGTTAATGTGGTTTTATCATTTTTTAAACTTTTTTTTGCATAAAATACAAGAATCTGAAAACATTTTATTTTTTGAATTTTCTACTATTTTCTTTCGTATTTTACAAAGCAAAAAAGGCGATTCAGCGGGGGGGGGGGGGGGGTGAAGGGTGTGTTGGAAAACCAGAAAAACCGTTACTCCCGGTTGGGGACACCAACCGGAACTAAAGGGCCTGCGCCGGCCGCAGCCTGCCATAACCTTTAGTTCAGGACTAAAGGTCTACCCTTTAATCTCGGCCGGAGCATTAGTTTCGGTTCTCCAGCAGAACCAAGACTAAATATCCATTAGTCCCGGGCCAAAGTATTTGGTGACTAATGGGTTGGGATGGAAGACCGTTTTTCTACTAGTGTTTATTCGTGAGACTGGCAGGCCCCCCCGCAGCTAGTCATCTCCTTCACGGAACCGAAGAGGAAGGAGGTAGTCCAGCGCTAGGCTGCAAGTCAACGGTGTCTCGAGGACAACCATAGACCACACAACACCATCGTGTTAAGATCGGGCCTCATAACCTAGCAGGTCACCACCGTGCCCGCCGTAGCCGCACCGCCGCGATGTACCGCCTCCACCTCGTCAACCCCCGACAGATATCCTCAGGCCTTGGCCAGCGACGACCACGCCGCTCTGTGCCCCCACCAACGACGCCCCAACTCCCGAGAGAAGCCGTCGGGCAGAACCTCTCTATCCCCACCGCCGCTTGACGGGAAGGGGCCCGCTACCACCGCCGGCGAGGGCGGCGGCCAGAGGGGGAGAGGATGGATGGCGGAGGCGGCGCCTCTAGAGCCGCTCGGGAGGGAGTTCGTTCATCCATGTGTCTTGTTATATACTCGAGAACAATCGTGTTGACGGCTGATTTCATAGTCATTTTGGCAATAATTTACGAGCAGTCTTATAAATCGAAAAGATTGGTGACGCGTCTCTGAATGGAGCTGCTAATTGACATTGTACTAAAGCTCATGTGTCTGTAAAACGATATAGAGCTCATCTGAAAGGCCATCGTTGATCGGCCCGTCGGCGTCGGAGCGGCCGGACAGGGACGCGCCCCCAACGAATTCCGAACCAAATAAACGCGGGGCTCTGGGCGCCACACACCACTGGCCGCTGGAGCGCGGCGTCTATGTGCACGCCTGCGGCCGTCCGGCGTCTATATAAAGCTCAACACCCAGCTCCTCATGCCACTCATCCTGGCGTCTACATTCCTCCTCTTGCTGCATTCTCTTCTCAGCGCGCACAGTGATCAGAAGCGATCCGTACGACTCGATCGAGAGAAAGAGCTCCGCTGGATCGGGCGTTTCCCGGCCTGATCGAGATGGCTGCCGGAGCAGAGAGCGTCCGGCCGTCCGCCGGCGACGTGGAGGTGTTGCCCGCGCTCCTCGCCACGGAGAAGGATATGACGGTGGACCCGGTGATCTGGGGCGACGAGGAGCGGATGAAGAGGGAGCTCATGGCCTGGGCCAAGGCCGTCGCGTCCATGGCGCTCAACGCCTCGCCCGCGCCGCCAACTCACACGAGACACGGGGCCAAGTGCCCGACTTGATTAGACACCCAGTGTGCTGCATAGATATAGCTTCTTGATCGACGTCCTGCCTTCTGCGTGTTATTTATCTCGCTGGAGGCTGCATGGCGCACCCTACGGAATCATGGCATATCATCTTTGCTTGGCTAGCTTATGCTGTACGATAAAACCCAGTACACACTTGCTTTCGTGAAGTCTGATGCATTCAATTTTCCATGGTTAGGGTTGCTCATGACAAGCATGAGTAAGTGCTCTTGAGCTAGTATGAATCTATGTGGTGGCAGCAAAATTAGCCGTCGATATCCAAATATTGTGGTCTGCCAAGATTTGCTAGTACTACTCCTTGTATATGGCTCCTATATATGAAATGCAAATGTAAACAAAGCTGTAAGCAAAAGACACAGATTTTACAAATCCTCATCGAGTGCTAAAATAATTTAAATTTTTTTCCAAGCGATCCAACTGGGATCGATTTTCATTATCATTGATAACGAAAACAGAGTTCTAGAGGTTTTGCTATATGTACAACCAGCAACAGGAAACTACGAGCAAAACCACTGATCAAAAGCAAAAACTACCAGGGAGGGGGGACACCACAAGCTACTGCTAGTGTGTCAGGCGAAGAGAAAACTAGGGGGAGGTTTCTATTACAGCACCCGGTGGGATATATACAGGAACAACTAGAATGAAAGTTTGTCACATGCCAGATCATCAGGATCCGCCGCCTTTTCTCCCAAAACGATGTTTCCATGTTTGCAAAGAACTTTATGCGCCTAGGTCATCTGCATCTTCAGAATCTTCATCAACTTCTATATCTCCCTCCAAACGCGCAGCCAGTCGCGGCACTCCACTTGTGTTACCAGCAACGTCATCTCTTCTGGCAGCAGGACCCATAGCAAGGTAGAGAAGAGCATCTGCCCCTTGTTGCAATTGCGAGGCGTCAGCTCATTGTGTAAACCTACCCAATATTTCATAAAAGCCACATATTGACAAATAAGATCAACGAGATTTTTAGGGAATTCCTTCTCAAAGCAAGCTTTGTTACGCAATTTTCAAATAGCCCAGCAGATCGCAGTCAAACCAGCAATTTGGACTTTGATCAATTTCAAAGTGCGAGTGTCGGCCTTGAATTTTAATTAATATTGGTGTGCAAACATCCGTCGAGACTCAAAATGATTCACGACATACTATGAAGGTAGGGATCCATAAAACGACCATACTCAAAATAAGGCTGCTGGCTAGCGAGAATTAATTTATTATCTCACATCACAATTCACAACTACAAACTAACATGGACTAAGCGAGTGCAATTGAGGAAGGGTCCAACTAGTCAAGCAACCAAGGAAAATTCGCATCTTAGAATCTAGATTACGGCTCAAGCCGCCGTATAACTGAGTGTACCATGGGTTTATGGCATTTTACCTTTGATTGGAGCAAAATAATAGTGATGGACCGGAACCAGCCTCAGAAAATACTTGAAGATCATTACTCTAGATTGAAAGTAATGTAATGCTTATGCATAGTTAAAGTCAAAGTTCGATTATGTGCACAAACAACTTACAATGAGCTCCTCGACAATTTTGGTTCATCGACATCACTCTAATCTCCCTGTTCGTATCTAGGCTGGTTTAGCCGTTGTTAGGGTAGACGACGACTCTCTGCTCAAATGAGGCAAAGATATTTCGCTTGTATTACATGCACATCGATAAATTTATCTACGTTACCCCAGGAAAAACATATATGCTTAGCAAGGTAAAAATAACACTGATCTTTTGTAACAATCGCAGGCCTAGCTTCCCTTGTCACCCATAAATTAATGTGCCTCTCCACAAGTCCATATCGATGTTTCTTTCTTTTGAGGTCTGCCATTCTCCAAAAGCAAAGAAAAAAACACCCAATTTTCCGAAGCATCACTATTGACAAATAAAAACGTCACATGCAGGGTTGATACGGCAGACCCAAAATGGGTGGTCACAGCCACCTTCAGTTACGAAGAACATGGACTACATGCCTCGGCTAATTAAGCTCTGTATACTTCCGCAGTGATCCAATGCAATCGTGACGCAACCACCTGGACTGCAATCAACTAATTAACACAATCACCGTCACGCCATACTGTCATGTGCAAGTTGCAAACACCCATGGCCAATTTTGTTCATTCACGTCACTATAATCCGCTCCTGAGATTGGCCCGTATTCCGGTTTGGTCATCCTTAAGGGAGGCCATGACTGGAGAAGGCGATGAAGATATTTCACATGTCTGATGGTACGGTTAGTTATGGACATCACGTCGTATTAGTCGAGTCAGGTTTGGCCAATGTATATAGGGTTTGGTACTACGTATTTGTCAAGGCCCTCGTTGTCATCACATATAACGCTAGATTTGTGTGTTCGCTTTCGACTAATATGGTCCTCAAAGTGGTGTTCACCGGCCGTAAGCATGGGTGGTTGCATTGCATCAGTAAATCTTTGGGTATATGGTTGTGTTGTGTTGTGTTCATTTCCAGTGAGCATGGGCGCGGTTGCATTGCATTGCACCAGTATAAGGGTGACTGGGTGAGAATGAAGGATTTGTACTACGTCTTTTTGAAACAAAGAATTTCTTTTTTCCTATTTCATTGATTAAGTGAAGGTTAGATTACAAACTTAGGCAAAGGATCTGTGCGTTGTGTTTATTTCCCCTCAAAGAAAAAAGAGAAACTTATGTGTTTATTTCCACTTGCGGGTAAATGTAGAACTGGAATCGGTGTGATATCTTGCGCTTTTATTCTTCCTTTAAAATATGATGATGATGATGAAGATGTGATTACATTGCTATATTGTACTAGAGTTGCACACTTGTCTAGGCAGCACACAGCAATTACCAAATTCATATTTACCTAAATTTTCGTATGATCATTAATGTTTAAACCTTAATTTGGAATTAGTAGTTTTAACGATTTGTAAACGGAGAGTTACTTGTACATGCTCGCAAGTCACAACTCAATGCCGTAGGCTATGACCACGCCGGAGAATGAACGTCTAGCGAAGGTACACTCCGTGCAGTATGTGTAGGTTAACTAGCCATTTATTCGCCAAGTTGATTGGATAGGAATATCATAATATTTCACGTGTATTGGAGTATACACGAGACCTTGGGCATAGACATCTGATCTCCTAGTATTTGCAAGACCCCGTAGTATACAGGAGACTGAGATAAAGTTTTGGTTTTGAGTTACTTATTACAAAAATATTCATGTCATACTCCTACTTGTAGTCAGTCTCTTCAATGCCAGATTTGGAGGTTCTCTGTGGACCCAAGGATAATTGCACATGATAAATCTTGAAGAGATAAATTTCCCATAAGAATACTTATGAATCAATCGAGTGTAGCATAACAATGGCTGAGGACCTGCTGGAGCAACGCAGGCAGTAATAAGTAGTAACTGATCAATGGCTTTCCCCGGTGGGAAAGCCATATTTTGAGATTTAACTAGCGCATACGGCCCTCTATATTTCCGACTTTGAAACCAGCCGTGTCCATGCCAAACCTCTCCCCATCACACAGTCACTTGAAAGCTGCTTTATGGCTATCACCACCACGTGTTAAATGCCCCGTGGGGCCTGTATCCCCGTGTGCCGCACACTGCAAGTAGGCCCGCGATATCGTTGAGCTTAATTTTCGTTTCCTCTTTTTTCGATAAGGGCCGCTTTATTACTTTAAAAAGGTTTTAAGCATTACACCCAACCTCTGCATAACTAGGATGCACACAGCTGTTTACTAGTCCAGTATCAAATAAAAGGAGATAGGAAGAACGATGCAAAAAAGCCAACTACTATATAGCTCCATTGGCTTCAATCCTTCGACTATGCAGCTACCCATGTTGGGAAATAAGCTTCCTGGCCGCGTTCTCCAACCGTGTAGACACCTCCGTAAACAGGTCTCGATCTTCCAAACGCTGAAGTGGCGACCATGATCGGAGCAAAGCTGTACACCGGTAAATAACCTGCATGATAGAGGAATTTTTATGACATGGGGTTAGCCCAGTGGTTGGGGTCGCAGTGGCGTACCCCAACGACCGGAGTTTGATTCCTATCAGGGACGAATTTCGGAATTGTCACGACAAGTCCCGCTTCTACTATATCAAAAAAGTGTCTAGTTCCTCCTAGACACGGTTTCATTTTTATTTTATTTTTGATAGAGGAAATTTTATCATTAAAAATCTTGTCATTTCTACATAGCCAAAACGACCATGCTACTGCAATCGCTTCCACTCTGATAATAGTTTTGTACCTATGATCAACCCCATTTAGCCAATTGCCATAGATGTTTGCAATGCTACGAGGTGGATGTAAGGTAGATCCTATCTGAATGATTGACCATATAGATCTAGCAACCCGACAACTGAAGAAAAGGTGTTTTATTGTCTCATCTTCGTGAAAAAACACACATTTCATACAACCATGCCAGTTGCGTTTTACAAGGTTATCTTTAGTAAGAATCACACCTCGACGAAGATACCATGCAAAGACCTTTGTTTTAAGAGGTATCTTCATCTTTCAGATGGATTTATTATTTAATACTGGTTGTGTCCTCTTGCAGGAGCCCATCCACGAGGTGTGTCCCTGTCAAGCATACGTACCAAGATCATGAGCCGTCATGCGTTGGTTCGACCATTCCGGCCGGCCGTAAAGGATACGTGATAATGGAGGTGGTATCTTTCAAGTATCTTGGACTTTGAGTATAGTTATAGTAGCGATCATGTCAATCGGATGATCTCACTGAAATCACGATATTCGTTTTCGTACAGACTAAAGTAATGAACGATCTCAGAAAGCTTAGTTGCAATCAAACATATAACAGATAAAAACATGGAGCTGTTAACATCAGACTCCAGTCGATCAAAGAGAGAGGAGCTGCAAACGGACATCGATCAGTCCGTACATAACTCTGATGGAATTACCTATCTGAAATGTAAACGATTTCAGTCCTGTTAGTGCCACCGAAAACGTAAACGATTTCAGCCGCTTCTTCTTCTTCTTCCCTGCAGACCACTCATACACAGAGCAGCGATCTGTGCTTCTTCAAGTCAACCCGCGTCCGATGGCGACGCCCTAACTGATCTCCCGAAACCCACTCCACAGTAGACGCCACACACACACCCTTGACCTGTGAGCGCCCGATCTCATACTCTATTCGAACGCCACACATGCCACACACCGTGCAGCACCACAGCCGAGCTTATATAAAACAGGGCAGGGAGTGCCTATCCTGTTCATTCATCCTCGCCTACCCTCCTCAACACACAAACCTCGCCATCTGCAGGACTGCAAGTCTAGGTGATCGGAAGCTCTGATCCGAGAAGAAAGGCAGCTCGCTCTCGGGGGGCGGAGTGCTGTGAGCACAGAGATGGCTACGACAACTGACATCGTCCGGCCTTTCGCAGCCGTCGGGGAGGCGCCAGCGCCGGTTTTCCTGATCGCCACGGGCAAGCATGGCGATCGGGTGGTGGATCAGGAGATCTGGGGAGACGAGCAGCGGATGAAGAGGGAGCTCATGGCCTGGGCCAAGGCCGTCGCGTCCATGGCGCTCAGCGGCTCCGCAGGCTCGACGACGCGGCATCACAGCCCCATGGGACACAGTAGACACTACCCAGTGTGCCTCCAGCGTACCATTTGATCGATCATCATGCACATAAATGCCTAGCTTTACTTTAGATTTTGGTTTTGATTTTTCTTTACGTGATGTTTGTTTCCCTGGGCCATCAAGCTGCTGCTCCTTCTCTAGTTTTCCTTGTAATTCATTGTTGTCTATATATATGTAGACACGTAGACAAAAGAGTTACAGGAGTTTTTAGGTCTGTGCTTATGATTCTTCTTTTTTTGAAAACTTGCCTATGATTCTTCTTACTCCGAGCGTGTGCTAATTTATTGATTACAAGGAGTCATGTGCTACTCCTGTTTTTGACCTCTGAAAAGAGAAGAAGAAAAGGTTATCTACAACTGAACTACTGAAACGTAATAATCGTATTTCGGTTGGAAAAATATTAAATTTAAAATTTCCTTATCGAGTGGTAAAACAATTTAATTGATCACTTGAGACTCCGATTACGGACCTCAAATTGTAATCGATACTATCAAAACACAAGTTCTTTCACGTCGTTGTGGTTGATATGAAGCAAGTGTTCTTGATCAATTGGATCGAATGTGACAAAGATAGTTGTTGCACTAATTCTCATATGAGCGACTTGATGTTACATCTAGTTATGGGCTAGTCACGTTGCTCGATTAGGGTGCCAAGAATAGGTTTAATATTTCCTACTCTGGGTGTACATATATATTGTACTTAACTAGCTTCGTAGTTGGTGTTTGAGTGTACGTTTTCAATATCATATTTCGGTGCTCTATGAGGACCCATGTGCCAAGTGAGATCATCAGTTTGTGACATCTTAAGTTCAAACCTTCATCTCCTTAAGTTCTTCTCCTCGTGAACTTAACAAAAAAAATGTTAAATCAGTAGTTGCATAATACGAACCATAAATGATTAATATGCATGAGACAAGATAATGTTGACCAAGTAGAACGCATCAATTGCACATGGCGATTTGGTTCATAGATCTAAATACACTTATTTTGTAAAACTGCATCTTAAATGTATTTTATAATATAAAAAATTTAAAAAAATCTAGGTGCACATCCAGATACGCTATGTTCACACTCAAAATTTTGTGAGGAAAAATTATTTTTGTGGGCTACGTAAATGAGGATAAAAAAATGTGTCATGAGAAGCTAAATGTCCACCTCCTGGACTTGGGGTTTGTGGTAGTTAAATTGATCCAATATTTCTATGTATGATCATTGTTCTAGCCCGTTTGAGCTTTCCTACATTACTACGGTACTACCTATGTAATTTCTATGGTGGATATTGTGGCACTTGATGATACATGTTCTGGATTTGTTGTTGTATTGAGACTTTCTAGCTTGTCATAATTTGGAATTATGGTTATGACATGTATGCTTTTGTTTGTCATTATATATCACAGAAGCATCAGGGTAATGCTAGTGTTAATGCATTGTGTACCCACATCACGATGTGTTTGACAACATTGGCTGTAGGTAGATGAGAGAAATGCGGTATGCGCACAACCAACTTAAATCCCCTTTTGTTACGTTGTTTTGTTTAGTGCATAAACAATTAGAAATGTGACACTTTAGTTGTCGAGAGTAAATATTGTTTCCTTCTGGTTGTTTGCAGATTGATACACATATATACTTTCACATTGAAAGGTGCTACATTGATCCCCTACTTTTGAGGGTTATCATGCACCCTAGCCGGAATCCAGCATTCATCATCATAGATGATGGATAAGTTGTCGGCATATAGCTCAGGATCGATGGTGTTGGTGTCGTTGATGCCTGCGAAGACGGATCCCTCTGGATCCATGCTCCAGGTGCCTCAGGCCCCACGGTGGACGGCAACTATTGTTGTAAGAACGAGTACGACATAACATGCATCTCAAGATGGGGAGATAGAGAGTAGGGTGTAAGGTGGGGAGTCACTGGGATGGAGAGACCACCTCCACCCACATTTGTCAGAACAAAACATGTCTTCAGCATAGGTGTCCGCTGATTCAGGCTAAAGTCTGTATTGTGACCGTGTCGCCCTGCCATCATGTTCGGGTAGCCGCTCTACCCGATGATTGGATCACCGCCGCCACAGGTGAACACTACATCTCCCCCTGTCCATGTGGCACCAGCGGCTCCTCCGCCTCAGCACCACGGAGGCAGAGGCATTTCTACTGAAGCTATCGTCGTATTCTCCATCGTGGGAGGGATTCTAACGGTTCTCATTGTGCTCCCCCGTCATCATGAGCTTGAAGAAGTGGCACCATAAAAACTGCGCATCTGCCTTCGCCACCGCCTCTGTGCTCTACCGATGGCATCTCTGGCAAGGTAGGATCTCTCAGTGCCGACGGTGGGGTGGGGGCCACCGCCCCCCTCCCCCCCCCCCCACCCCGGCTTCAACGTAGGTAAGACATCGATATGAATATTACTTCTCCTTCAACTTATACGTTGCTCAGTTACGTGGTTGAATCATCTAACCCCTTCTCTTTTGCTAATATAATTATTGCACAACTGAATGTTCAAAGTTACATATGCATGTTGACGACATACTATTGCCACCACAACGTCTGACCTTTTCTGTGCAGAGGGGCCCACATGGAATAGAGAACCTTCAGGTTCTTTTCAAAAAAATCCATTTCTTTTTCCTAATGTGCAAATAAGCTTCACGAACTAGGAGCCGGAGCATTTGGAACGGTATATCTTGGAAAGAGGAGAGGCACCGAGGTGGCAGTTAAGAGAAGACACACTTGCTTTTTTTGGGATGCAGCTAAGCAACCGAGAAAGGTAATCATAAGAATAGTGCGTTGGTTCCTTTGCCCTATTTCCTCTTATTTTGGAGAGTTTCAAAGAGAGGTGGGACATGGAGAGGGAGAGAGGCCAGCGTTGGAGCTTGGTTTGTCTGTCCTATTTATTTTCCTTTTTTTTGTTTGTTGATCCGTTCATCGAGAAAGAAAAGCTTATAGTCCCTGTTTCGAGGTACTATTTAGTAATTATTGATGCTCCTAATTTTCTTTGATTGAGGAATGCGGCAACCTATCATTTTCTCTATTCTTAGAATGTACACATATAGCGATGAAAAATCCAACAATGTGTTTATCTGAAGCTCGTAGTTATCATGTGTTTTGCTCCATATTTTAGTGCATCAGCTAGTTGAGCCGGCTATATTGTATATGTTCTCTATTTTCCCTCTCATTCACATGGTAGGTCGTAGTGTGTCCTCGTTTGTCCGCGACATGTTTCCTTTAGGAGAGTCGATGAGTTTCTTTTTGGTAACCAAATCTTTCTGTGTTTTATAGTGTAATTTGCTACACCACAAGGGCCCACGTCATTCCTTTTTTGTTGGTATTCGATCCCGCACTCACTTTTTTCACACATGGCTTTTGTGTCTGAAAAAATTAATCTTTGTAAGATGATAATATTGCGATTTTTTTTAAGAAACCAAGAATTTCTACTATGGAATCTGGTTCAGTCGAGGATTATTTTCCATTTTGAAAAATATTTCATTTTTCCTTCGGGGGACTATGAATTTTCAAGGAGGAACAAAGCGCAAGAAAATTTGTTGTTTCGTTTCCTTATGAAATAGTTAAAAGTATTCTATTCGAAGTTTCTTAACTTTTTATTTATATTATCACATTGGGGTTATTGATATTTCTGTTGCCTTTATGTGTTCTTCTTTCTCTTTATCATGTGTGTTTATTAGTAGAACCACTAAGGTGAAACTTACACTAGTAGGAAAAAGCCTACTGCTGGCATGTTAAATTTGGCTTTGTTACTACTGGTATCAGTTAGTAGTCGCGTGCATGCCCGGCACGCGACTTGTAATGCGTGTACCGGTCGCGTGTTTCTCTGGCACGCTGCCACTATGTTTACTGCTAGCGCACGCAGCGGCACGCGACTAGTACCCCTCCTGCCGGCTCCTATATCTTACTGCCTTTCCCCTCATTTATACAGATATAATATGTAGATATATAACATCAATGCACATGCAGTAGCAGATACACAGAATTAGCCAAATGACCAACTCATTACACTACAAAGCCAAGCAAGTGATCAAGTCATTACATTGCATTGAGCATAATAGCCAATCGACGAAATCGTTACATTGCATATACTACAATTGGTAATGGTCAAGACCTACATGATATTTAATGGGCAAGATCTACACTACAGACCCGGGGGCGCCTCCTCCGCCTCCAGCTCCACGGGTGGGTAATGAACAACGACCCCGTCAGAATCTCTTGGGTCGTGGTACTCACTATCAGATTAGGAGGAGGCGTCCCGCTATTTGTAGTAGAAGAAGGTATCCCCGTATAAATTATCCAAGTAGAAATAACACTTAGTCCCTAGCTCCATCCCGTAGCATTCTTTCATCTCTATCCAACGAACCCCATGAAAATAGGTCCGGTTTGCCTCATTGGTGAATTCAACAATGAAGGTGCTCTCCGCTATGGATAGTGTGTCCTGTTGTAGGATGACTTCAAATATTTCTAGTTGGTTAATGTTTCTATGTATATGTTTCATGAAGTCACGTCTTGTGCTACATGAAATAGCCTAAACACAATTACGAAAGAAACAAGAATTAGATCAAAGATACAAGTAGATGCAACTATATATATGAAAAACTTACTAATTGTACTAAAACATACCAACATGGTTTACTGTCCTCTTTGAACAGTATGACAAACTTTTTGTCCATGCACCTATATTATCCACAGTTTTCCCAAGAATTCATAAAGTCCATTTGCTGCATAACGGTTGGGTATGTTAACAATTAAGGATTTATAGCATACAAATCTATAGCATGCAAATTTTAGGGATTTAAAATAAACTTCAAATAAGGCCTCATATTTATATTGGACCCAAAAATCACAGGGATGGGGTGAGCGAGCCAACTATGATGCACAAGATTTGTATTTGTGCATATGACAAGGCTCGCTCACACCACCCCAGGATCATTGCCAAAAAAAATCTAATCATCAGCCATTACAAATATAGCATACAAATATATTGCATTATTAATAGCAAATCATCGACCATTTGACAATGACTATGAATTATCTATAGCATTATTAGCACAAATTTATAGCATACCAATATTAGGGATTTAAAATAAAATTAAAATAAGGCCTCGTATTAATATTGGACTCAAAAATCGTAGAAATGGGTGAGCGAGCCAAGTATAATGCACAAGATTTGTATTTGTGCATATGACAAGTTCGTTCGCACCACCCCACGATCACTGCCAACAAATATGTAGCATTATTAGCAGCAAATTATCGACCATGTGACAATGACTATGAATTATCTATAGCAGTATTAGCAGGAAATCTACAACATACAAATCTATAGCATACGAATATAGCATACTATAGCATGCGAATCTATATATCATAGAAATATATATAGCATACTATAGCATACAAATTTATATAGCATACAAGTATACAGAATATAAATCGGGTAGACACATGTGCGATGGGGGGGGGGGGGGGCGGGGGTGGCAGCGATAGCGATGGGTCGGGGAAGGCGACGACGCGGGCAGTCAGGGAAGGTGGCGGCGGCGCGGGCGGTCGGCGGCGACGCAACGGGGAAGGTGGCAGCGGTGCGCGTGAGGGAAGGTGGCGGCGGCTCCGGCTATGGTTGGCTCTGGCGGATTTCGGGATCCAGAATGAGGAAAGAGTGGAGGGGGGTTATTAGTAGTACCATTTTATGGGACATAATAGAAGCGTGTGGCTGTGGGAGCATGTTGCAGATAAGTTAGTAGTCGCGTGTGGCGGAGGAAGCCCATTGCGGCTAACCTAGTAGCTGCGTGCACCAGGAGGTGCTCTGCGGGTATTATTAGTCGCATGCTTCGGACATGGCACGCTATCAATAAGCTTGTCCCTATAATCTCCCTGAAGTGTGGATCCAACTCTAAGAGGAGCTCCTCGAAGATGTTTTATAAGTGATAGCTATATAGCTGTAAGCATAACACATCTTCGAGAAGCTCTGCCATAGGAGCTTCCCATGATCGATCGACGACAATCTTTGCTAAATTCTGTGTTTTGAGAGAGTGTGACAGGGGGCAGTCATATATATATATCACCTAAATTGGTGCGCATGTAATATGTTTATCGTCTCATATAGTGTATCCATTGATGCATCGTTCACACACACAAAGCTTTATACCATCCCAGAGGAAAATAAGACGATAGTGCGTTGGTTACATACGGGCACCGCATAGTAGTCGCGTGCCAAATCCTGGCGTGCTACCACTATCTTCATACATGTCGTGTGCCCCCGGTTTCGCCCGCTGTAGAAAATTTATTGTCATATGTACAGGTGGTTCCCACTTACTAGTCGTGTGCCTTACCAGACATTACACTACCACTACGGCCTCACTAGTAGCGTGTCATTATGCAGCGGCTGCTAAAAATAGCAGTCACGTGCCAATGCTGGAGCTCGCTTCCATTAGTCATGCCCCTATATCCCTGGGCGAGGAGGACATGCCAAGTATCCGTCAAGGATCATGTTTTCTTAAGTTTATTTTGGATATACAATGCAATTTCGGTAGTCATTTTTCATTTTAGTTGGAAAATGCAGTCAGATATTTGAGGTATTATAAGTGATCAAGGGATAGTAACTCATATTACAGGGGGAAATTTTGCACAGAGTTCCATTCCCTATTGGTGCTAGATAACTTTTGCCTGGAGACTCAAGTTATGAGGCATGTAAACACTAGTTGTCTTGTTGGCCTTAGCGTGTAGCTGATTATTCGCAGTCATATATATGTACATGCAAGCGAATAGGTTCAGAAAATAGTATTTGTTGTTGTATTTACTCTAGAATATCGTTGTCTCTCATCTTTCAGTGTTTACCCCCTTAGTAATTAGTCTCTTTTCAGTCGCTAGCGGCTAGTATCCTAGTTTATATTCAGTTTCAGTCTATAGTTCCTCAATTTCTTTATTCAGTGTCAGTCTTTGTTTCTTAGGTCACTTAGTTTTATTATTTAGTCATTTCTCCCTTTCGTCATTTCTTATTTTCCAGCCTTTAAATTTCGGTCTACTCAGTTCATTAGTTTTTTCATTTTTTAATGTGAGTATTTCCTTCTTTGGTCTCTTAGTGTTCATAGCTCATTTGTTTCTTCCTTCCCACTCATCGCATAAATTTATTTTTGTTTTTATTATTTTCAAATAATTATCAATCTTAGTCTCTTTATTCTATCCATGTCTATTTTTTGCCTCACTATCTATCCTGGAAATATGTCTCGGTCTTTGTCATGTCACACTTCCTACCATGTCACTCAGGGATCTTCAATTATTTTCCCTAATTTTGGGAATTTCTTTATGGTCAATTCGCCCACAAGGGACATCATGGTTGTTCCTAATTTGTTGGCCTTTTCATTCCTTTGGATGAAGTTCACACTTATTCAGCTCTTATTTAATGATTTTTTTTTTCATTTTTTAGTCTAATTCGTATTCTTTAGTAACTTACCGTTTTTAAGTCTTTAGTGTATCTTTGTTTAGTCTTTAATGTCTCTTTCTTTAGTCCTCAGTCTTTCTGTCCTAATTTTTTCAGTATCCCATCAGTTCTATTTGTTCATATTCACTTTCCTATTTCCTCGGCTAGTTAGTTTCTTTGCTTGAGCAGCGTCCTTCTCTCATTCTCTTAGTTTTTAATGTGTTCTATTTGTTTATCTATTTTTTCTTGAAGAACTTGATTTATTCAGTTTATTAATTCTTCATTTCTTATAAATAGTGAGTCATTTGACCTTAGTTCATCGGTAATTCAATTTATATATGAAAACTTAGTTCTTCTTTCCTGAACAGTTTTAGTGTAAGTCTCTCGGTATTTCTCACTTACTTTTTAGTATTTTATAATTCAACTTAGTTTTTCTCTATTCCAGTCACTCATTTTATTGCAATAATTATCTTGATTTCTTTTCTCGTTGTTTTCAGTTTTTCTACTCCTTTGCTTTAAATATCTTGATTCCTTTCGGTCATTCAATATTCATTTTTTGAATGTATTAGATCTCATTCCATCCTCTGTGTCCAGTCTCAATTCCTCTTTCTTCTCTCTATCTTCAGCTATCATTCTCTCTTTTGAGTTTAGAAGTTGTATTTTCTGAATGAGTCTTCTCTGTCAAATCATTTCTGGTCTATAAGTTTGGCAAATATTTCCTAATTTTTATTGCTTCATTTTAGTATTAAGTATTGTTCTTTTTTTAGTATTTCACTAGCTTTCGTTTCATCATTTGCAGTCCCAGTTTTTCACCATTTTAGTTTCATTTTATTTTCCTAATGCATGCATTTATAAGAGGTGGCCATATAACCGGAAGCTTAATTTGTACACATTTTTTCTTTGTTTGTATTGATCTTGATCTTTCATATTTACAACCTCTTTAGTCCAACAATTGTGTGTTGCGGTCAGGGTTGCGGTGCTGTAGAAATTTTGTATATTACTGTCATGAAGTTACTTTCGTAATTTCCCTTTTCTTCTGTTTTCGTATGTGTTTTAATTTCAATTTTCTGTCGCTTCATTTCTTTAATCCCTACCTCTATAACTCCACGCATGTTATTCTCTGGAACAGAGAAGCAATGGATGAGCCTGGCTGGAGTATATGGGGTAGGGGTCAGTGACTACCGTGTTGTGCCTACTCAGCTGGCCCTCATTTTTTTAGTTAAGGTATCGGACTTCATATTCTCCTTTTCCCAATTTGCCTCATTATTTTGAGCATTTTCATTCAAAGCTGGGTTCTGTTTGTGGTGTAGCATTTAGTCTTTTTTTACCTTTTGTTTTACTCCCTCCGATCCATCGTAATTTAAACTAAAACCACGACAGTTATCGAAGGAAGTAATATTTTTTGACTTTCATTGTTAATTCAAATATAGATTCACCTTTTGTTGTCAAACACATGCGGTGGGGGAGCTGCTGCAGAAGGCCCTCCAGTCCCAGTGAGGTTTTAGAAGCGTATTAGATATTTTACATGGAAGAGCAGCTTATACTAAAGGATCAGCTACACCTTTCATGTGGAGGCAGTTGGTGAGCTCGTGCAATGTTTGCTTGTTGGTCAAGAAGGTCGATGAGGTCAAGAAGGTATATGTTATGGGCTTTTGTCTGTTTTGGCCTTTTGGGTCATGTGGTTGTACATTCTTTTAACGTGGGTTTTTTTTTTTTTTGAAGTGGATCATATATTAGCGAAGCACGTGGTAGGTACAATTTTCATACAGGTCCTTTACATCACTCGTCCTAAAGAACCGAGAATTTGAAGATAAGGCATGTACTTTTACAAGAAACACCCTAGCAGAAACACTGGAAAAGCAATCAAGACCCTGGGTATCTCTGCCACCAGCCACCGGCGTCCTCAAGGCGTTACCGCCGAGAAGCAGGGCAAGAGTACTCGAGCGCCCCTTTCCGGCGAGAGACCGTCCTTGCTGGCTACCTTGAGGCTTCCGGGGATGAACCACTTGGCAGCATCTAGGCGTCGAGCTCCAGCAGACATGCCGGAGAGTAGCCTCCGAATTGGAGGTTGCAGATTGGCCTCCATGGCCAAGGATAGCCATGGCAAGATTTCCACCGGCTTGGAAGCACTTGTCGAGGAAGATCCACCGTCGAAGATGCGGAGTCGAAGAGCAACTGTACCATCCACCTTGAACAGCACAGGGATCCTTAGCTCCTCCTAGTAGATGTTAATTTGCAGCATACTGCGTCTCCCCTTCTCCCCCCGCCACCATGGCCGGCCAGAGAACGGCGAGACTTGCAGAGGCACCCTTTCTTCTCCTCCCGCCGCCACGGCCGACCAGAGAAGATCCAAGTACTTGCTCCAGCAAGCTGAGCTCAGCAAGAGCGGCTTTATTGACGGAGACTGTGGTTACCGTCGATTGATTCACCTCCGACCGCCGGAGCTGAAGAAATCGAGCAGAACACCCTAGGCAACCACCAATCTGGCCGAACAGATCGGAGATTCTGCTCCAGACTACGGGCATACAGCCGAGAACTAGCCTAACTACGAACCTATATAGGGGCCGGTCTCCATCCCTCCAACCCCTTCGGCCGGCGAGGCCGCCGGAGAAGGTGGGGGAAGGAGCCGGGGGCGACTTGGAGACTCTCAAGAGAAGGAGAGGAGGAGAGCGGTAAGGGGTGGGGAAAGTCGTCCCTTCTTTTAACGTGGGGTGAGACAATTAGCCGTTGGAACTAAACATGAGACTCAAAAATGAAAATCGGTAATTCAAGGTTTACTTAACGAAATATTTCTGTTCATTGAGACTGCAAACAAACACTTTTTGGTTCACTGAGTCATTTTTCATGAAGTTATTGATTAGTACAGATGTAATATTCGGATTGGCTATGAAAAAGTGGTTGTTTCTGAACTGAAAAACATATAGAAGTTGTATGTTCACTCCCAATTTAAAATGTCATTATCGAATGGTAAAAAAAAAAATTGATCACACTAGACTCTGATCACGGTCCCTGAATTGAAAACGATAATTGTCACAACACAAGTGTGCTCAAGTCGATGTAATCTTCCCCAGATGTATCCCCATTCTAGTTGATACAAAGCAAGGGTTTTTGATAAATCGGATTGAATGCAACAAAGATACATTGTTATACTAATTCTCATAGGAGCGACTTGATGTTACGTCTAGTTATGAGTGTCATGTCGCTCGAATAGGGTGCCAAGAATAGGTTAAATATTTCCTACTCCTGGATATGTATCGTACTTAACTAACTTCATAGTCAAGTAGTCGGTGTATGAGTACGTATTCAATGTCATATTTCCGTGATGTATGTGGACCAATGTGCCAAGTGAGATTAACGGTCTGTGCCATCTTAAGTTCAACCCTTGATCTCCTTAAGTTGTTCTTCTCCTCTTGAACTTAACCAAAAATGTTAAAATTGTAGTAGTTGCATAATACAAACCATCAATGATTTATATGCATGATACAAGATAATGTTGACCAAAGTAGAGAATGCATCAATCGAACATGGTGTTTTGGCTCATAGGTCTAAGTACACATATTATGTCAAATGCATTTTAAATGTATTTTACAATATCAAAAAATTCTGAAAAAAAAATCTAGGCGTACATCCGGATATGCTATGTTCACACGCAAAATTTTGTGAGATAAAGATATTTTTATGGGCTGTGTAAAAAGGACAAAACAAATGTGTCGTGAGAAGCTATGTATCCAAAGTTGTCTTTTTTACACAAATCACAAAAAAGTCACTTTTTCACGAAATTTTGTGTGTGAACGTAAAATGTAAGAATGTACACCTATAATGTTTTATTTGGATTTTATTTTTTTAGGCAGTGGGTGCATCTACAACTACAAGCCAAACAGGATTTCGGGCATCAAATATGCCATTAGACCATGACTTGAATAGAGATTGACCAATATTCGTTTCATTGTTCCGTCTATATATCTCCTCTCACATAGCAAAACCGCATAATGCGAGCACAGATCGACACTTGAATTGGAGAGCCATCACAGCACACTATCATGACCCAAGTTGCCAAGAATGGTGGCGATTTTGGTTCATTCATGTCGTTGTAATCTCTCCCTGGTGTATCCCCGTTCTGGTCGATAGGAGGCAAGAGTTCTCGATCAGCTCGAATACGACAAAGATATTTTTCCCTACTAAATACCCAAGGAGTGACATGATGCAGCGGTTGGTTATGGGTGTCATGCTGGTCAAATCATGTGCCAAGAATATGCGAATTTTGTGCTTAACTAGCCTCGTAGTTAGTCCCTTCAATGCTAGATTTGGGGGTTCTCTGTGGATCCATACACCAGGTGAGATCGTCAATTAGGTGACCAAGGATAATTGCACATGATGTATCTTGAATAGAGATATTTCTCATGAGAATGGGTATATGAATCAATTGAGAATAGCATGACAATGGCCGAGGGCTTATTTGAGCAACGGGGGCAGTAATAACTGATTTGAGATTTGACTAGCACATACGGCCCTCTATACTTCCAAACTTTGAAACCAACCGCGTCCATGTGCTATACCCGCCAAACCTATCTCCATCTCATGTTTGTCACTTGAAAGCTGCTGGCTAGCTATCGCCACCACGTGTTAAATGATGCATGGGGCCTGTATCCCAGTGTACCACACACTGCAAGTGGCCCCGCGATATCGTGGATCTTGATTTTGTTTCCTCTAGCACGAGCTGTCCGTATCAATCGAACGTATGAAGATCATGGGCTGATTGGTCCGACCATTCCGTCTGGCCGCAAGGATACAGAATTGAAGACAAGATTAGCAATGCACCTTGGGTGCTTAGCCTTGTATTGATCTGCTTAAATAGCATGTTACAAGTACAATCGTGCGCACCGTAGTGGCAGTGATGCGTGGGTGCGGTTAGAGCACGATCTAGCTACAAAACTGTGAGACGTGATCGTCATGGGCGATCAGGTCAAAGGGAGCAGGCGCAGCATGTGTTAACTGAACTAACTGAATTAACTGAACATGCGCTAACAAGAATTATGGAGGCGGTATCTTTCAAGTATCTTGGACTTTGAGTAGAGTTATATGTAGTGAGTATGCCAACTACTTGAGATAATTCTATGGCAATCAGATGATCACACTGAAATCACGATATTCGTTTTCGTACAGCTAGCTGGACTTCAATAATGAACAATCTCTTATATATAGTACTATAAAACTTAGTTGCAATCAAACATTGTAAATAAAAATGGAGCTGGTAATATCAGGCTCCAGTCGACCAAAGAGCGAGGAGCTGCAAACGGACATGAATCAGTCCGTCGAGGTAACACTGTTTGAATTTGGGATATCTATATCTTAAATTCGAGGCACACATGTGTAACAGCACGTAGAATCCGGAAATGTACACGATTTCAGTTCTGCCACCGAAAACGTAAACGATTTCAACCGCTTCTTCTTGTTCCCTGCAGACCACTCATACACAGAGCAGCGATATGTGACCCTTCGAGTCCGATGGCGACGCCCAACCTGAATTCCCGAAACCCACTCCAGCAGACGCGGTGCTCTCGGCGCCAAGCACAACCTTGACTCCGTGCGCGCCCGATCCCGTATTCTATTCGCACGCCACACATGCCGCACGCCGTGCAGCTCCGCGTATATAAAACAGGGCAGCGAATGCCTATCCTGTTCACCCTACTTCTTCTACCCTCCTCAGCACACAAACCTCGCTCTCTGCACTTCTGTAGGGCTGCAAGTCTCGGTGATCGGAAGCTCTGATCCGAGAAGAAAGGCACCTCGCCCTCGGCGTCCGGAGTGCTGTGCGCATAGAGATGGCTACGACAACTGACATCGTCCGGCCATTCGCAGCCGTCGGGGAGGCGCCGGCGCCGGTGTTCCTGATCGCCACGGGCAAGCATGACGATCGGGTGGTGGATCAGGAGATCTGGGGCGACGAGCAGCGGATGAAGAGGGAGCTCATGGCCTGGGCCAAGGCCGTCGCGTCCATGGCGCTCAGCGTCTCGGCAGGCTCGACGACGCCGCCTCACAGCCCCATGGGACACAGGAGACACTACTCCGCGAGCCGCCTCCAGCGTACCATTTGATCAAACATCATGCACATAAATGCCTACATTTACTTTAGATCTATTGCATGGCACGCAATTGCCTGAATCTGAATGATTTTGATGTATAAACAATAGAGTTACAGGAGTTTTTAGGGCTGTGCTTATGATTCTAGCTTCTTGCTCCCAGCGTATGCTCATTTATGGATCACAAGGAGTCATATCCTACTCCTGTTTTTAACCAGTGAAAAAGAAGAACAAAGGTGCTAATAAAGCGTGAAAGTCCTATTTCGGTTCTAAATCAGGCGACAATGTACAAAATGTAAGAACACATGCGTATGTAGATATGAGAACACATAAATATCAAGATGAGGCATCACAAAAGTTGTTATTTATTTATTTATTTATTTATCCATACCCACTAGGTACAGTAAAGCTCACGCTGCCAAGAAAATCTTTGATTTCGCTCTAAAACCTATAGACCAAACGATAAACTGTAACCCAGTACCCGTCGCTTGCATAGAGGTGCCAGGCCATACTGTCCTTGTCGAGGCCAAGTGAAACGGTAGATAGGGGATGTCGTGGGGAACCCCACCTTTGATGCCTGAATAGGGTAATTGTTGGACCTCATTTGTTTGCAACCGGGTCCAGTTGACGGATTAGGGGGCGTGTTTATGGTCCTTATTGGAGATGCTCACCTCCAACATGTTGCTTACACACCTTTTTTTATAACAATGGCATGCAATTCTTAATTAACTTACATTTTCTCTTGTATTGTTATGAGATGAAGCATGGTTTAGGAATAAATTACCAAAAGAGTGGGATATTTTTTATGGGCATAGTGTATTGTGAGAAAGAAAAATTGCTTGGCCATTTAATTGCCAACAAACAAAATTTCTCATGCTTGTGAGAATTCTAATTTGTGAACATATGTTAAAGAAAACCTATTGGTCATCATGATAATATTGATTGGTTTTGATGAAAATACCGACGATCCATGCGTGGGTAATATCCCACACTTAACATTTTTGTTCTACATCCTTACAGGTGGAACAAATCAAAAATGGACTCGGTTATAATTAGGGATCCTTTGATTCATAGGATTTTTAAAAGAATTGTGTAGGATTTTGATTCTATGGGAAATTTTCCTATACAAGTTGTTTGATTCATAGGAACACATCCTATAGGAACTAATCCTATAGGAATCTTGTAATGCAAATCCTATAGAAAAAAAAGCATTAGGTCATACCTCATGGAAAAATTTCTTTGCTACAATCAAACACTCCATCTTCCCATAGGATTCACATAGGCATAACATCTCAATCCTATGTTGATGTAGCCCCGCCTAAGGACGACACTACATCAAGACCAACCATTTCCCCAAGTGGACCTATGACGTACTCGAGCTCGGGTGAAAGCCCTACATGAAAAGGTGAACTCAATCCTCTCGACGCTCGATCTTAGAACTACTTTGGATGGAATGCTACCTCATGCCGATATGCTTTGTGTTATCAGATACGAGCCTCGAGAGAAGTACGTCGCAGGAGACCCGATGCAGGATAAGGAAGAAGGAGAAGAAGGATTCCAGCCGGAGACAATCACCCAGGACCGGCACTGCCGGCCTCGACACCCCGGAGCTGCCAGCCTCGACACTCCGGCACTGCCGGCCCCAGGATGCCGGCACTGCCGCCCTGCTCACCCCGGCATTGCCGACCCCAAGCCACCGGCACTGCCGGCCTGCTCGCCCCGGCACTGCCGGCCTCCAGCCGCCGGCACTGCCGGCCCCACCTGCTGATGACGCGACAACGACCCAGGCCGGCACTGCCGGCCCCATCCAAGTTGACTTCATCCAGACCGTCTATTTATCATCTATGGACCAGGATACTTATTGTAATGCTCATTTTACCCCTGTACGAATCTGGACCTATAAGTACCTCATCTTTCTCCCCAAATTAGGGTTAGACAAGATTTAGGCTTAAAACTACTTTGAGCTTTGTCTCCCTAGAACTATGTTCTTTGTATGAAGGCACTCTTGAGAGATTTCTAATCTTCATGGATGATTCAAGGCTATCACCTCTCTCATCCAAGTTCTAGTTGAGATCTCCAACACCAATCTCCCACTTGTTAGATTCTACCCAAGGGTCTTTCTAAGAAGTGATTCTATTGGCTTGGTCTAACCTACAAGGGAGTAAATTTGGTTTGTGTTGGGTTGTGTGTGTGTGTTTGTATTGGATCTTGTGTTCTTCTTCCTCTCCCACCTCATTCTTTCACAAACTTGGTCAAATTCGTGGGATCTGGGCACATCCTAGCCCTTAGACCTCATCATATGTTTTTCCTATCCTATGAATCAAAGGAGCCCTATTCTAAGAAAGGGAATGAGATAAAAGAAAGTATCATGTGGTTTATTGTTGATGAGGTCAAAAGTTCAAATCTGGACATACGACTGGACGAGAAGGAGATCATCAAGAGTAGGAGATCATCAATATCTCCCTGATATGTTCAAAATGGAGGTGTTGTCCTAGCGGAGAGGGAAAACCAGATTGATGTTATTTTTGTCGATGCCAACTTTCTCGTCATGCAGGATGTTGAGTAAAACCGTATGAACCTACTTCCTCGACTCCAACTTCATTAAAATTCTAGCTTTGCTCTAAGTCATATTAATCTACATTTTACCAAGCCTGTAGAAAAATGTGTTAATATCTACAACATAACGTATACAGTATATATGGTAGAAAAATATATTTGATGATACATCTAACGAAATTAAACTGGTGTTGATGTATGATTTTGACTCGTATCAAATGAAAGAATTTTGACCTAGAATAAGCTTTAACTTTAATAAATAAGTAGAAACAAGGGGAGTACCGAAGTGGTGCTGCTGGGTAAGCTAATAATGCGCTGACTTTTTTAATAAACCTCTCCCATGTGGAGCTAATGTGGCCACCTAAAACTAATCACAATGGAAAGTATCATATACTAGTATCATGTAGTACATGATACTACGTACTAGTTTGTGATACTACATCCACAATGCATAGTAGTATCATAATATGGTATCATACTTATGTTATATTTAATGTTTTGTAAAATCTCAATGCAAATATGTGTACATGATGTATTTGTCATGAAATTTTCTAGGTTTATGTGTCATGATACGGTATTATATTAGACTACCCACAATGGTAGTATCATAGGTAGTATCATGCATCTCATGTATGCAAAAAACTGATGTGGCAGTGTAATTAAAGATTAGAGAGAGTATTGTAGTATCATAGGTAGATACTGTATCATAGCGCGTAGTACTAGAAAATTAAATGTTAAATACATCTTGTACATAGATTTGCATTGAGATTCTACAAATCAATTAATATAAAAAGATTATAATACTAGTACATGATACCATGCATTGTGGACATAGTAACATGTAGTAGTATCATACGCATGATATTTCTATATGATACTATGCATTGTGACTAGTCTTATACTTTACTACTCTCATCTTTCACCTCATTAATTAATATGACACATTAGATTTTTACCAACATAGCATGCATGATACTTATGATAGGATTGATAAATGGCAAGTGCACGCGTCTGGCGTCTGCGCTTACAGCAGATGATTTGGAAGCATGTGCGGGCAATGCAGCTTGCGGTGCATTTATACCAAGTAAACGAGTCTACATGTTTAGACGAATTGGTAGTCGAAGTTTATCGGAAGAGATAGTAAACTAGTCCGCCACTTGTCTTCTGGGATCCTGATTCGTGACGTCAAGTCTTGACAGATTTTTGTAGATAATATAAAACCGATGATCTTTCTGTTCACATGTATACATAAACTAAGCCAATCATATGGAGGGGACGTCGACGTGACGTCCGAACTCGGAGAGTAATTGGGTGAACCCCAATCATCATCTAAATCCCCACTAACTTTTTTTTGTAACCATATATTTCATTAGACAATCTGTTTACGCAGATTATACATGTGGTTACCATACAAGACAAATATTTGTGTCAAGCAATTTTGCACAAGGAAACTCACAAGAAGAAAAACTACAAGTTCACCCTTGAAGAAACCTATGCCTCGCCGAAACATCGTCCATCTTTCTCCACCGTCGTCATGGTAGCGCCGGAAAAAGAGGTGAACAACCACCACACCATGATCTGGGAGAGCACCATCACATTCAATGATGCTTTTTGAGCCGATGAACCGGGTCGTCGCAGAGGACGAGCCCGAGACTTTGTGGCACGTCGGCTGGGGATCTTCCCCGTGGTCACCAGATCCCAGCACCGCCATCTTCCCCAGACTCAGTCGAAGAAGACAAACGCCGCCGCCTGCCGTCATCCTCACACCCAACTGCAAGATGCCACACATAACTGCAGCAGCCAACGCAACCTTCACCCGCGAGAGTGCCGAACGCCAACCACCAGACACGAATGTCACCAGATCCAAAGACCGGCAAGAAGACCAGGCCACCTGCCCCCCGACGCCACCGGTTGAAGCGACGTCAAGATGGAGAAAGAGCAGAGGCAAATTATTCCGACGCGACGCAATCTTCTCCTTAGAACAACGCCCCAAGGAAACACTTGGCTAACCCTAACTACTGGTCGGAACCGATACTATGGGGTCCCCACCCTCTCGCGTCGCCGTAGTGGCCGACGGAGGAGGCAGGGACCGGCGGCTGGCCGCTGTAGTTCGGCGGCAGAGATCTCCCTGTGTTCTTCTTTTCTCTGGGAGCGGTTCCTGGTTTGGGAAAATCCCCACTAACCTCTTTGTCGAGGGTGCTCCTCGGCAATGCCCTCCGATAGGGGCTTAGGGTTGATGGAATCCTGCAAGCTGACACGAGACATCGGTTCACAGACAAGCGGGGAGAGCGATTTACCCAGGTTCGGGGCCCTCGATGAGGTAAAACCCTTACGTCCCGCCTGTCTGTTCTTGATTATGATGATAATGGGTTACAATGGGGTGCCGAGTAGTTCGGCTGAGATCTCGTCGAGTTGGCTACGCACTAAGGTGACTTAGCTTTAAGCTTCTGTTGGCTAAGGTTGCTAAGATTGATCGTGTCCCTCGGCCGCCCCTCTCCTGGCCTTTATATAGGAGGCCAGGTCTCAAGAGGTCTAATCGGGTACGACTAGGTTTAAAGTAGATCTATCTCTAGACTTTCCTTGTTCGGCTCCTTCCGCGTCTTGTACTTCAAGAAATCTTCCGTTGCACCGCCCTAGTGGCCCATCTTGCCGTCGAGTGCCTTCATGGGCTTCCAACTAGGAAATACAGGATAGGGCAACATTGGTTACCCGAAGGGTGATGCCCACGTCAATAGCCCCCGAGTGTCTAGCCGAAGGTAGTTCGGGTAGAGACTAAAGCATGCCTCCACCCAATGTTCTTCTCCTTGATTGTTCTTGTTCTTCTTGAATCTGCATCATCTTCTTCTGTCGGGTGCGCGTCAGCGCTCCCGATGGGAGTAGCCCCCGAGTCTAGGTACGGATGCTTGCAATCCGTGCGTAGACTCAAGTTGTACCACTCGAACATTTTGCTCTGCCGAAGTTTTTCCGCGAGTCCTCGTAGGTCATCCGATATACTTTCCTCATGCAAGGGATAATGAGTAACGTGCCCAACTTTCGCTGGTTGACTACCGATGGCAAAACAACGTTACCCTACACAGAATCAAGTCCCCGGGCATGATCCTGGAGTGCAAAAAAGTTTCTGTCGAGTGCGCGTCCAGCGCTCCCGATGGGAGTAGCCCCCGAGTCTGGGCACGGGTGCTTGCAACCGGGTGCAGACTCAGGTCGAACAATCATCTCTTCCTTCAAGGCTTATTTCTTCGAGTCTTCATTCTGTCGGGTGCGCGTCCGGCGCTCCCGATGGGAGTAGCCCCCGAGTCTAGGTGCGGATGCTGGCAATCCGTGCGTAGACTCAAGTTGACCATCCGATACCTTTTCATCCCTTCGAATGCTTTGAGCATTTCTCATGACGTCATTGATGACGCTTTACTAATATCTTGATTTTGACTGACATGACGTAACCTGCTGGGCCTATTCTTTCTTTGTCTGGCCCTTTTCGCACAGTCACCAAGGCGTCTCCTCGATTTCTGCAATCTTTAATAGAAAAGATCTACTGAATGAACCGGTAGCAACGACACGTGCCCACACAGCTCTCAAGTTCTCCTTAAAATCTCCAAAGGTCGAAAAATCCCTAATCTTCTCCCACATTTTCCGTAGCATCTTCTCGTTCTCCTCCTTCTTCCTCCCTTCGCTACTGCTGCGCCGCCACCACTGCTTTTCCGATCTTCCCCAGATCTCGCAATGGTGAAGAAGAAGGGCCTTATCGCCACCGCCGGTTCTACTAGCGGAGGCGCCGCCGCCAAATCTTCCTCGAATCTTCCGAAGGGGAGCGCCCCGAACGCTCCTCCCGGCTCCGGCGCCGCCGGCCCCCAAGTTCGGTAGCCAAGCCCGGAGATTGGATAGCGTCAACCGTCACCAAGCGTGACGAGAAAAGATCCCGAAGCCTGGGATTAATCTCCTCCGACGAGGGGAATGTGAACTTTCCAGGTGCGATTTCTCGGCCTAATCCCCCTGCTGGCTTTACCGTGATGTTCTTGTCATTCCTATATTGGGGTCTTTCGCTCCCCGCTCATGAATTCCTCCTCCATCTCTTGCGAACTTATGAGATCCAATTATGGCAACTCACTCCCAACTCAATCCTCCACGTTGATGTGTTCATCACCATTTGCGAGGCATTTCTGGGCATCAAACCTCATTTTGGGCTGTGGAAAAAGATCTTCTATGTGAAGAGATACAGCAGTAGTAATGGATCCTTTGTCACCGGAGGGGTGGGGTTCGTAGCTCGTTCGGAGGTTAATTACTTCAATTTCCCAATGAGAGAATCTGTGCAAGGGTGGAGACTGAAATGGTTTTACGTCAGGGATTCCTTGTCACCCGAATCCCAGCTTCCTTGCTTTACCGACGTCCTTGAAGCCAAGCCTAAGAATTCCTGGAAAAACATTCTCTCTCCCGACGAAAGAGTAGCGAGCCGATGAATTATTTGCCAAATTTCTTCGAATCAAAGAGGCCGATGGCCAAACCATGGTCGGCACGGAGGTGGCAGCGGTGTTCCTGAAACGTCGGGTCCAACCGAGTCATGGCCGAGTTCGCCCGATGTGGTTGTATTCAGGTCCAAAGGATGAGACCAGGGTTAATGTCGCCGAACTGTCGGAAAAGGAATTGCTCGATGAAGTCCGTCGCCTTACTTCCTTTAGTCAAGAAGACTCGATCCCATTGATTTCTTCTTACACTCCTCTTGATGCCGATCATCCACCTCCAGAGGTAACTTTCCCTTTCAAATTCTTATCACGTTATTTTTACTTAGTCAACATAATTACCACTATTCTTATTCGTTTTTCTCTTCGACAGACCCCCATAGTCCCTGGAGATTTGAACGATTCGCCAAACGATACTTCTGAGGGAAGAGGCTCTTCAATACCCGTTGATTTTCACACTGTCGAGCATACAATCCCAGAGAACGATCACGATGATCCGATAGATGCCGAAACTGTTCACACCGATCTTCCTCCCTCAGCCGATGACGCATGCGACACAGAGGGATCAGTGCGTGATGATAACGCTGATCGTGATGCCTTTGTTAATGCAGCTGTGGAGGAGACCAGGGCTTCACCCATGAAGAGATCAACCGGCGGCTTTGCTGACGAAGACGATCTCCTCGATATGTAAGTACCTTCTTCCTTTCTGCTATATTTTGTCCCCTTGTTTCTCGCATTATTTTCATAGCTTCTGTCGACCATTTCCTTTTTGTAGTGACGAAAGTTTCGCTGAGCCTCCGTCTAAGAAAGCTAGATCTGATGCTGTTCCGCCGGCCGTTGCTGCTTCCGAAGCTTCGGCTCCTAAGGCAGCTCCCGCGGCCTGAGCATCGATCGCTTCTTCCCTTTCCAAGGGGAAAGATGTTCCTGCCGCCACCACGACTCCTCCTTCTGTAAGTCCTTTTTGAATACAACGTGAATTTCTTGAAATGTGCCTTGTCTAACGATTCTTTGTAAAACGTCTTTTTTTCCTTAAGGATCTGCGAGGTGTTATATCTTCTTTGGAGGCCTTTGCCTCTCAATTTACCTCTCTGGAAGCGGACAAAGTTCGACTGCAGGAGGAAGTTAAATCTTCCTCTTCGAAGTTGGACGGCGCCATTAAAAAGGCTGCCACGGCTCGCCGGAGGTCGACTCCACGAAAGAGGAGCCGGGCAACGCGAAGGAGAGGCTAAAAGAGGAGGAAGCTCGGGCAGCTGAAAAGGATGAGCTCCTTCGTCGATCTTCTTTGGCTCTACTTGGCAAGCTCTTTTGTACACCTCTCGTTGATTATTACTCTTATGGATTCGTTCCTTTATCAATGATCTTTTCCAATTCATTTTCTTGTAGAAGCCGCCAAGCATTCCTGCTCGTTGCCTTGGACAAAGTTCCAAACAACTCTCCGGCAAATGGTGTGTCGATGGCTCTCGCCTCCCACCGGCTTACGCGGGAGCTTCTTGAAAAGGGAAAAGGTGCCCCGGCGCGGATGCACTTGATGATTTTCCCCAAGATCAAGCAGGACAAAACTGCAGGGCAGTTGATCGATGCCTTCGCGGTTGACACCAAGGAGGTTATCGAGTTATTCAAACGCACCTCGCGTACCTATGGCGCCCTCCTTGCCTTCCAACTTATGATGGGTCACGGCTTTAAGGCTAACATCGAAGAAATGACTAAGGAGCTGCCGAAAGAACAAGATGGGCAGTTTGTTGATTTAAGCGCCTTTAAAACGTCTGCCCTTAATTGTGCTCGTCAGCTCCTTGAACTAGTGTCGTCGAGGAAGACGTCGGCTGGTCCCGGCTTATCGACTCGGACCCAAGCCCCTTGATTTTTGTAACAAACTTATCTTCGAGTTGATGTGAAACATTGTCCCGTTGCAAAACTTGTGTTTGTAATAAACTCCGTGCTAGCAATGTTGCTAGTACACCTTTGTTATGATATTTTTACTTGCACTTCTCCCGATGGGAGTTATTTCGGATGCTCGAATTGACCCGATCTGTCATCCTTTTTGACGATGTTTCCTGCAGGTTTTCCCAGTGCCTTCATTTGTCGACGACTCTTCGGGTGCTCTTCCTGAAGGTGATCGAATCCAGCGTATGAAGGATCGGATCACTCAGATGGAAAAAGATCTACGCAGCACTTATGCCTTAGCTGCTATTGTCAATAAGAAGAGAGAGATTGCAGCCGAAGTGGAGCGGTACGCTCTTACGAACTGCATAAAGCTACCGAGAGTTTGAGCTCGTAAGTTTCTTGAGCCTTGCGCTTTTTGTCAACAACGCCTTGTCCGATCCTCTGTTCGATTCGTTTGCCGGTCCATAGCCCCGAACCGTGCGGAAGAGAAAAACGAATTCACGAGCGTGTGCACGCTTTAACCCGGCTTTCATCAGCCGAAGAGATTTTCGGCGGGAACACTCGAAGGCTTCGGCTGTCGCACAATTTCAGGATCGGGTTCAGCAAGTCCACCATTTCTTCGACAAATGCTACAAAGCCATGAGGGTAGTTTGGAAGACGATGTTTCCTTTAAACGCGATTCCCCCTACGATTCTGACTTTGATGTCTGAGTTTGGGAATGCCAAGAAGATTCGAGACTTGGTGCGAGCTCAGGTTTTCGCAGGGTCCAGGTTTACACTTGCCCTTGTGCTTGCACGTTACCCCTCAGCGAATCTGCTTGCTATTGCCAACGCGGTTGGTGACTTCGAGACTTTATATCCGAAGGTGTTGCTTCCTGCCAATATAATTGTCGACAAGCTTGAGGAGTATTCGAAGGCACCTGAGGAAAAAGAAACTCCGCAAGGGTGATTTCATGGATTAGGGTTGTTTTGTAAATAGATTATTTTGGCTACTTCATCCAAGTGTTAGGATTGTTCAGCCGAAATTTTTTATTCGGTAGATACATGTCTATGTACTTTTACCGTGTTGGTGCCGTTGGCAATTTTTTAGGGAGCAAATCTGAATTGTCCGTTTAAGAGTTTTTTCGTATTCGTTGGTCAGCAAACGTTTGAGTGATCAGCTCGTGTTGCAGGTCTTGCTAAACCTGTTGTATGTGCAACTTTGCTTTCAACCGATGTATGTTTCGACAGTCACTCCCGAATATTTCAGGTGCAATGATTCTGCCGATGAGCCCGTTGTTATTTGATATTTCCATAAGTGAAATATCGAACGTGGGTTGTATTATGTGTATTTCCAAGCTCTTGCTACTTTCGGCGCTCGTAGAGGCATCTATAGCGAGGGGAGAGGTCATCGTCCTTATTTTTTGCATCCTTTAGCGCTCGTAGAGGCTTTTTCGGAACACAATCTTTTGCCGCGTACTTCATTGCACCATTGTTCACCGAGGGGTGTAAGCAAAGGTTATGATGATGCGGATTAAGTGCTCCAAATTACTGCATGCTTATCAAGGGATCAAAACTGAAGTTCTCATTAATAAGGTAAGCACGAGACTAGAGGGCGAAAAAAGAAAGGCCATGTTTATATGAAGGGAAAAAATTAAACGCTAATAAATTGCTTAGGCAAGGAAAGGGTTCTTCTCATCTTCTGGCTTTTTCACCACGTTAATGGTTGCTGCAGCGTTGTTGATTTCACCAGTGGTCTGGTCGATGGTTGCCAGCGTCTTGCTGTCTCCTATGTCTTCTGTGTCATCGACTGCCGAACCTTTTGCTGCCGAAACTTCTGCTGCCGAAGCTTTAAGAGCAAGGTCAGCTGGCTTCTTCTTGGTTTCCCTGACATGTTTTTCCTCCTTGATTTCTCGTAACGTCAACTTAGGCAGAGGGTCGACGATTTCTTGTTGTGACCCAAACTTCGCGGCAATCCTCTGAAAGTAGCGATCACAATTGTCCGAGCGTGAAAAACTTCCATAGACTGTGATGTTTGTCCCGTTGTTCCCAGGCATTTTCAGCTTGAGGTATGCATAGTGCGGCACAGCCATGAACTTGGCATAAGCTGGTCTCCCGAGTATAGCGTGATACTGTGACTCCCAGTTCACTACTTCAAACTCGATCTTCTCCTTCCTGAAATTGTCAGTTTCGCCGAAGACGACGTTTAGGTAAACTTTGCCAAGAGAGTAGTCCGGTGCAGTTGGAAGGATCCCATGGAAGCAAGTGTTTGTTTCTTCTAGCATCTTCATGGTGATCCCCATACTTTTGATTGTGTCTACGAATATCAGGTTTAACCCGCTTCCGTCATCCATGAAAACTTTGCTCATCTTGAACCCCCCGATTTGTGCCTCGACTACTAAGGCAGCGTGTCCTGGTTTTGGTATGGTCATCGGGTGATCTGCTCGGCCGAACGTAATGTTCCGAGAGGACCACTCGACATACTCGGGGATGTTCGCCATGATGCTTTCTCGCCGGGTTAATCTCTCGGGTGAGCTTCTTCATCTCTCTTCTCGAGACACCTGTCCTATGGATCATGCTCATCTGCCCCCGTGGTGGTGGAAACGCCTCGTTGGGTTGATGAGGCTGAGCCTACTGGACTTGATGCTGCGGTGGAGGTGGGGGTGGTGGTGGTAGCGGTTGCTGGCCTGCCTGCTGGATTAGTTTGTGCATGTCAATGAACTGCCGACAGTCCCTGAGCAGGTGACTCGACTTCGTTTTTCCGTCCTTAGAATCGACATACGAGTGCAGGTAACAAGGAGCGTTAATCTGCTCAGCGTAGGGCAGTTCGGGAGTCCTCTGCTGTCGCGGTTTATAATTGCCACGGTTCCCGGAGTTATTCCGATTACCGTCATATCGGTCGTCTCTTCTATCGTCATATCGATCGTCCTGTCGGTCAGAGTACCCTGCGGCTACCAGGTTGTTGTCATCATAGTTGCGGTTCTTCCTTCTCTTGTGACGATCCCTTCGGCCACCCGAGTCGTGCTTCGGCTGGTCATCGTCTTCGTCGTCACTGCGCTGCCGTGGCCTTCGCACGTTGTCCTCACCATCAGCCCGGCTGTTGGCGATTTCCATTAACTTGGTTATGGTTTTTGGCTTTTTGCGTCCGAGTTCTTCTATGTAGCTCTCACGCCGGACGCCATCGCTGAAAGCGTCGATTTCTCTGTCGACAGATACATCTTCGGCAGCATTTAGGAGTTTGGTGAATCTCCAGATGTATGAGCGCATCGACTCCTTCTGCTTCGCCGGCAATTCCGTAACTCTTCAATCCCGACGGGTCTCTTGTACGTTGCTTGGAAATTGGCAACGAAGGCGTCTACTAGGTCGTCCCATGATTTGATGGAACCCTTCGGCAGCCCCCTTAGCCGGGCTCGCGCTCGAATCTTTGAGATAGAGCTGCAAGCACCTGCATTGCTGCTATTTGGTTCCCCTTATGAAGAATCACGGTCCGTGGTAGTCGTCTATCCAAGATCTTGGCTCCTGCTGCCCATCGTATTTGGCAGCATCGGTAGGAGTAGGCTTGAACTTTTTGGGCGGGATTGCCTCGCGGATTTTGTGACTTAGACAGTCGGCTCCCTTGAGCTCGCCGTCGTACTCCTGATCCTCGTCCGAAGAATCACTGTCATTCTCCTTCCTATCGGCGCGTCGTCGCCTTGCTTTGTCGATCCTGCTCTGGGTGATTTCATCCCGAGCGTCTCTCGCATGATGCTTTGAGCCACTAACCTGCAGCGTGGTCTTTTCCTTTTGTGGAACTAGATTATTTCCCAGTATCGCGAGACTTTCCAGGGCGCCTCGATGAGCTTGAGCCATGGATCCTTCAGGGCGCTGGTTGATGAGGTATGCAGCAAGGTTGGCAGTTGCTCCTGCAACGGTTTTCGGCCGTGGCATGCCTGCGGTGTCCGTAGTCATAAAGGACTTAGTCAGGTTCGACGTGATTTCTCCGGCGTCATCTTCCGAAAGCCTCGGATAGCCTCGACCGGTGCTTGCCTCGCCCTTGAGTATTTCGAGAGGCGCTCGCTCGCGAGCCTCTTCGCCGTTCATCGGATCGATCTGTCGCAGATAGGCGTCTCTCGAGGGTGGCTTGTTCCTTCGACAGGTGCTCCCGGTTTTTCTCTAGTATAGAGCGATAAGCATTGAGGGTTCCAACCGAGGTTCCTGGGGGGAGCGGTGTGTTGTTAAGTACTGCTGCCCTGGCGGCTACCCACTCCTCGTCCGCGATGGTGTAGTCGATGTCGTGGTTGCTGGCGCTGTTTTCGAAACTCGCCCGTCTACTGGAACGAGGAGTATGGTCTCCGTCTCCTCTGTGCCTTGTGTTTCCTGTGTTATTGGCGACATAAACCTGATGGTGTGCCGTTCTTCGGGTGGTTCCTTGGACGATGCTGTCGATACTGTCCTCTCCCGATGAATACTGGGCATTGCAGATGAACGGCGTGTCGCTCGATCCCAGCCCGTGCCTGGTGTCGCAGTTCAAGCAGTAGTACGAAGTTAACTCCGAAGATGTGGGATCGTCGGATCCTACCGACATGGAAGACACGGAACGGGGAGTCGAGGGCGCGGGTGAACTCGTCGAGCCTGTCAGACCAGCCGAAAGGTCGAGTGATGATGACGCGCCTGGACTCGTCGATCTGGAAGTGGGCGATTCCAGCAGTCGAAGGATTCCTTCCGAGTTGACGTTGTAGTGGACGCTGCCGAAAGTCATCTCCGTGTTTCCTTGTAGATCTGAGAAGTTTGAGCGGGAGAAATCGCTGTGCGGGGTGAACTCATAGGAGCCGAACCGAATCGAGCTTCCCAGGTTTGGCGATGACGGTGTCGATGAAGTTGCTGATGAAGTTGCCGGTGAAGTCGCCGGTGTCATGATTGGATCTGCCGATGGCCGATCTTGTGCCGACAGGGTTCCCACAGACGGCGCCAATTGTCGAGGGTGCTCCTCGGCAATGCCCTCCGATAGGGGCTTAGGGTTGATGGAATCCGCAAGCCGACACGAGACATCGGTTCACAAACAAGCGGGGAGAGCGATTTACCCAGGTTCGGGGCCCTCGATGAGGTAAAACCCTTACGTCCTGCCTGTCTGTTCTTGATTATGATGATAATGGGTTACAATGGGGTGCCGAGTAGTTCGGCTGAGATCTCGTCGAGATGGCTACGCACTAAGGTGACTTAGCTTTAAGCTTCTGTTGGCTAAGGTTGCTAAGATTGATCGTGTCCCTCGACCGCCCCTCTCCTGGCCTTTATATAGGAGGCCAGGTCTCAAGAGGTCTAATCGGGTACGACTAGGTTTACAGTAGATCTATCTCTAGACTTTCCTTGTTCGGCTCCTTCCGCGTCTTGTACTTCAAGGAATCTTCCGTTGCACCGCCCTAGTGGCCCATCTTGCCGTCGAGTGCCTTCATGGGCTTCCAACTAGGAAATACAGGATAGGGCAACATTGGTTACCCGAAGGGTGATGCCCACGTCACTCTTCATGTGCTAATCCCCTCAAGTTGCTGTCATTCGGTTAACCCTGCACAAATCCACGATCTCCTCCGATAGTGCTTCTTCTTCTCCAACGAAATCAACCCGAGAGAGAGAGAGAGAGAGAGAGAGAGAGAGAGAGAGAGAGAGAGAGAGAGAGAGCTTGAATGTCTTGTCACCGATGCCAGCTTCTCCGGTGTGAGGGTGCGGGGGAGATGGACATCACTGGGGCTAGGGTTTCCGCCGAGCTCCATGGGGCCGGCGAGGTACACGACGACCCATCACTGGAGAAGCGGGGCACCCATCTCCTACCGGATGGTTCCGTCGCCGAGGTCCACGATGACCCATCGCCGTCCTTCCATGGTTCCACCGCTGGCCCGCGCTAGAAAGAAAATCGGGAAAGAGAGATCGAGAGCGCGAAGACTATTGGGATTCTTTCCATGGGTGAGGTCAAGAGTTTTCTTACCCTGGTGGAACGAGGTGGTTTGCGGGGGTATTGGGCGGGGTGGAATCCCGAAAGGTTTTAACCGAGCACTTCATGATAGTGTGCCGGGATTAAACGCTGGTGGTGTTGACCCCGGTTGACCCATGGGGATTTAGCTCGGATCCCGGCCGGGTTGGGGTGAAACGAACAAGGCCTACATATGTTGGGGTAAGAAAACGTTTGTCATTGTCAGCCTACTCGCTCTGACTTTGGAGTCCTCTCCCACATGATACGCGAGCCTTCCATGTGCAGACGTGTAGTGGATTCACATTTTGACATCCATACACCTTGGTGCATCTAGACTAGTTGTGAGGGGCCTTTTCTTACCTGAAAGCTGAGTTTTGGATCTTGACCGCATATAGCTTTTAGAGCATTCTTATGGACATCTCGACGACTTCAGTTGGCCAGGTCTTGTGAAGTACAATAGTCGTCCCACACACTGCAAAGTAAGACTTGTGCATTGTGCAATAATACAAGGTGCGAAGTGAATTTTACTAATGTTTAAAGACGACTCACTCTTAGCTACGGCCATCGGTCAACTCATTCATTTTCCAAAAAAAGCTGATCAAGGGCAGTTGCATACTTATATTTCAAGCTCCACAGCCATGTCCTCCGTCAAGGAACCTGTTGGAGTTTCTCTTAGCTACGGCCCCAATCAATGGAGGTTCAGCCTCGAGAAGAGGCTACCGCCAAGGAAACAATCTGTCCAGTGGAGGTTCAGCAGCCTGGAGGAGAGCCTACTACCCCCAAGATAACAAGCACAAAAGAGATCACGAGCGACGAGCTCGTGTTGAAGCTCTGCAAGTACCTCCTACTGCTGGCCTCGCTAGTGGCCACGGTGACGTATGCCGTGGGTTTCAACCCGCCCGGAGGCGTCTGGCAGGATACACCGGCCGGCAAGCTCGCCGGCGAGCCCATCATCCGGGACACCCACTACCGCCGGTACCTGATTTTCTTCTACTCCAACGCTGCAGCGTTCGGCTCTTCGCTCGTGGTCGTCGTCCTTATGCTCCTCCTCGACTTCCTTTACAAGAACTGTTAGGTTTCACGGTGTATGCACACACACGAGTGATACTGAAGCTCTTGATTTATTTCTCTACGTAATAGCTTATCTTACAAGTGATGAGTACATGTCCTTATATAGGACTCAGGAACCGTCTATCCTAGGAACCGTCTATCCTAAGATGGAGTTCAAATTTGATTTGAACTCTACTACCTTAGCTACTAAGCAACGGCTGAGTTCAAGTTTGTTTTGAACTCTACTACCTTAGCTACTAGCAACGGCTGAGTTCAAGTTTGTTTTGAACTCTACTACCTTAGCTACTACTACTCTACTAGCAACATGATTAAAACAACAATTCTCCCCCTAATCTAGTTGCGGTAGAGGTTGATGACGCCAATTCTTTCTCGCAGATTTTGAAACTGAACGCGACCAAGTGCCTTGGTCAGAATATCTGCGAGTTGGTCTTCTGTGCCGATGTACTCGACCGTGACAGTTCCATCCTCAATGCAGTCCCTGATGTAGTGGTACCGCGTGTCGATGTGCTTGCTACGGTCATGGTACACTGGATTCTTGCATAGTTGGATCGCAGACTTATTGTCCACGAGCAGATTAGCGACGAGAGGAGCAGATCCCAGCAAGTCGCCGAGTAAACGGCCGAGCCAAACACCTTGACACGCCGTCGTCGCAGCTGCGATGTACTCAGATTCGCAGGACGACAATGCCACCACCCTTTGCTTCTGGCTCTGCCATGACACTGGGCAATTTCCGAAGAAGAAGAGTGTACCTGTAGTACTCTTCCTGTCATCGATATCACCAGCATGATCTGCATCGCTGTAGCCGATCAGGTGTGCACCTTCCGGCGCGGAGGAGAACGAACAGCCGGTGTCGATCGTCCCCGCAATGTAGCGGAGCAGGTGCTTCACAGCACTCGGGTGCTCCGTGGTGGGCGCTTCCATGAAGCGGCTCACCATGCCAACGGCGAAGCTGATGTCCGGCCTCGTGTGCACGAGGTAACGCAGACTGCCGACAATGCTGCGGTACAGGCGTGACGTCGATCGGAGGATTCGTGCTCCTCTTCGAGAGCTTCAGCCTTGGTTCCATCGGCACATGAGCTGCGTTGCGGTCAGCCATGCCCGCCTTTTCGAGCACCTTCGCTGCGAAGGCGCTCCGCTTCAGCGTGATGTGGCCGGGAGCCCGACATACCTCGATTCCCGGTGCACGGGGTGAGCAAGCCCGGGTCGCTCATCTTGAACTTGCTTGCACATCTGCTGCTTGAAGCTTGAGATTGCAGTGGTGCTCCCTCCGTGACGACGAGATCGTCGACGTAGACGCCGAGCGGGAGTCGTGAGTCACCCTCTCCACGAGTGTACACGGCATGCTCCGAAGCACTCCGCACGAAACCGAGTGACACCAGCACGGCATGGAGCTTGGTGTTCCATGCGCGCGGGGCCTGACGGAGACCGTAGAGTGCCTTGTGGAGGCGCATCACCTTGCTCGAGTTGTTGCCGTCGACGAATCCTGGCGGCTGAGTCACATACACTTCCTCCCCCAAATCACCGTTGAGGAATGCCGTCTTCACGTCCATGTGGTGGACCTCCCACTTGAATTGGGCAGCGACGGCGATCAGGAGCCTGACAGAGTCCAGTCGCGCAACGGGGGCAAAGACTTCATCGAAGTCAATCCCTAGCCGCTGGACGTATCCCTTCGCGACGAGCCTGGCCTTGTGCTTGAGGACGTGACCGTCGGCGTCACGCTTGAGCTTGAAGATCCACTTCAATCCGATGGGCTTGTGACCCGGCGGCAGATCAGCAAGTGACCATGTCTGGTTCTCCTCGATTGACTGCAGCTCATTGACCATGGCGAGCCGCCAATCTTCGTCTCCTTCGGCCTCGGCGAGCGCGTTGCTGGCTCGCCTCGTGGGAGTGAGGAGGAGGCGCTCCGCCCGCCCGGATTCTCCTCATCCGGGTTGAGGAAGTCTCGAATGTTGCGGTAGCGAGCGAGACTTGGGTCAACTCCAGCATCCAGATTCTCGATGCCTCCATCTGGCTGGTGGAGAGACGAAACGCACGGGCTGGTCTGATGCCGCAGAGATGGGCCGACCCACCAATGGCGGCCCAGTCGGAGCCGATGCTACCTGTGGTGACGGCGAAGGAGAGCTTGATGCAGGTGCCGCTTTAGCTGGTTTCTCCGACGGTGCTGCCGTTGGTTGCGACATCGTCCAACTCTCCACAGCCGAGAGTGGCGGCGCCGTCATTGTGCTCTCCCCAATCCCAGCTCGCGGCCTCGTCGAAGATGACGTCGCGGGAGACATGGAGGCACTTCTTCTCCGGGTCATATAGGCGATACGCCTTGCTTCCTTCCTCATACCCAAGCATCACCATCGGGCGGCTGCGGTCCTCAAGCTTCTTCAAGCTCTGGTTTCGTCTCCTTCGCGTATGCCTTGCGACCGAATACGCGAAGAAAGTGAACGCTAGGTTTTCCGCCATACCAGGCTTCAAATGGTGTCTTCCCTTCCAGGCTCCTTGTCAAGGATCTGTTTAGGACGAACACCGCTGTTGCTGCCGCTTCTCCCCAGAACTTAGCTGGGACGGATTTCGCCTTGAGCATGCTCCGGACGGCGCCAACGATCGTCTGGTTCCGCCGTTCCACTACCCCATTCTGTTGTGGAGAATAGGGGGCAGTGAGGTGACGCCTGGACGCCATGCTCGCGCACCACTCGGCGAACTCGTTCGCCGTGAACTCGCCGCCCGATCGGTGCGGAGCACGCGCGGAGGACGCTGCGTCTCCTTCTCCGTCTCGGCACCGGAAACGCCGAATTGCCGCAGCTGCCTCATCCTTCGACCCGAGCAGGTACAGCCACATGTACCGGCTGTTGTCGTCGACGAGCAAGAGGAAGTACTTCTTCCCTCCCGGTGTTGCTGGCGAGATTGGACCGCGAGAGGTCACCGTGCACGAGCTCAAGAGGCGTCGTGGCACGGTACTTGGTTGCTGCAGGAAATGGGGAGCGCCGGTGCTTCCCCGCGATGCAGGCTTCGCAAAGCTGCTCGGCATGGCTAATGGTGGGGAGACCGCGCACCACTTCCTTCCTCAACATCTTCTCGAGGCTATCGAAGCTCTGATGGACGAAGCGTGAGTGCCAGCGCCACGCGTCGTCATTGGCGTGCGCCGCCAGACACACTGGCTGCACGATTTGGAGCTGCGCCATGTAGAGTTTGTTCGTCGTCCTTGGCACCTTGGCGATCAAGACCTTGGCACGATCGCGGACCTCCATGTAGCCGTGCTCGACGTGGGTGGGGTACCCGAGCTCGTCTAGCTGCCCAATGCTGACGATGTTCGACTTGAGCCGTGGGATCCAGTACACGCTGGCCAGCTCGTGATGTCGCTCGTTGTTGATGACGAAGAGGACGGTTCCGCGGCCGCAGATGTCGACAACCGATCCATCGCCGAAGCGCACCTTGCCGGAGACGAGTCTCGTCCAGCTCGGCGAAGACGCTGTCGTCGCCGGTCATGTGGTTCGACGCTCCCGTGTCGAGGTACCACGCTGCGTCAGTGTCGTGCGCCGTGCGCCTGAGCACGACGCGGGCGCGCTCCTCGTTGAGATACACCTGCTCCCCCGTAGGCAGTGCAGGTGGATCAGTCGATGTTGAGGAGGCCTGCACGAGCGGTGCAGGAGATGCGGGCTCGACGACGGTGGCCATGTGCAGCTCCGGGTATGCTTTTCCGCCATTCTCGTCCTGGATCAGGTGCGCCGCCGCAGCAGCTTCGTCGCGCTGCTTCTTGCGACAATCGCGCTTCCAGTGCCCCTTCTTGCCACAATAGTGGCAGTTTACGCGGTCAGCGTTGCTGCTGGAGCCTTGCGATAGCGAGGACTTGGGCGGTGGCTTGCCACCCTTTTGTCCACCGCCACCGTTCCCGCCAGAGTCGCCTCCCCGCTGCTTCCTCCTTCTGTCCTCCCACTGCTTCTCTGTCAGCAGCAAGTTGCCACCGGAGGCAGTGGTGCCCTGCTCGTGGTTCGGGCGATCCTCGACGGCCCGAAGGTGTCCGACAACCTCCTCCACGGTGAGTGTGGCCGGGTTCATCATCGTCTCCATCGAGAAAGCGATCTGCACAAACTGTTTTGGGACGACAGAGAGGAATTTCCTTACTATCTTCTCATCATCGCAGGTATCCCCGAGGGAGCGCATGGTGGCGGCGAGGTTCGTGATGCGCAACCCGAACTCGTCGATGCGCTCGCCGTTCTTGAAGGCGATCGTCTCGAATTCTGTCCGCAGCCGCCGCACGCGTGAATCGCGCACACGATCGTTGCCCTGGTGCTGCACCTTGATCGCCTCCCACGCCGCCTTGGCGCTCCCCTTCCCGATCAGCATCGGATGCATCTCGGGTGGAGTGGAGCGGAGCAGTGCCGCCAAGGCCTGCTTGTCCTCTCGCCGAGAGACTGCGGTGTCCTCGATCGCGTCCCAGAGCGATGCCGCCTGCAGGTTCACCTCCATCACCATGGCCCAGTTGGTGTAGTCTCCGCGCTTGAGCATCGGGAAGACGAGGCTCGTACCGCCGCCTCCGCCGCTAGTCATCTCGCGGATCACCTCCCGCTGTACCACGACCTCGCCCCCGCCGTGTCGCACCCTGCTCCGTCCCCGACTTGGCGATCGCCGTCGCTCGTTTGCCGGAGGAGGGGTTGCGGACGCACACCGCTGCTGGAGAGGTGGTGGTGCCGACATCTCCCAACCTGGTTGCTCTGATACCAATTGTTAGGTTTCACGGTGTATGCACACACACGAGTGATACTGAAGCTCTTGATTTATTTCTCTACGTAATAGCTTATCTTACAAGTGATGAGTACATGTCCTTATATAGGACTCAGGAACCGTCTATCCTAGGAACCGTCTATCCTAGAGATGGAGTTCAAATTTGATTTGAACTCTACTACCTTAAGCTACTAAGCAACGGCTGAGTTCAAGTTTGTTTTGAACTCTACTACCTTAGCTACTAAGCAACGGCTGAGTTCAAGTTTGTTTTGAACTCTACTACCTTAGCTACTACTACTCTACTAGCAACATGATTAAAACAACAAGAACAAGTACACCTGGCTCATCTACAAACCGCTGCGGTTCGTCTTGCTGCTGGACCTGCTCAGCCTCATGGTGGCATACGCTGCCGGGACTTGCAGGGACAGGTTCACAATCCTCTGCTCCGTGCTGCTGGTAGCCCTCTTCTTCGTCTTCCTCGTGTTTCAGATGTATCGGGCCTCCACTACAGACAAGACGACCATCCAGAACGTGCCGGATGTGGAGAATGGCAGCGCGCACGACGAGGAGAAAGAGAGGCGGCTCCGCAAGCACAAGGTCCTGATGGTGCTGGCGACGTTCTCGGTCAGCGTCACCTACATCGCCGGGCTGAGCACGCCGGGTGGTTTCTGGGACACCACCGATGGCCGCCACCACCCGGGAGACTCTATCCTCAGGGACCGCCACAACATACGCCTGAGCGTGTTCTTCATAGGGAACACCACGGCGTTTGCCGCATCACTGCAAATCATCGTTGTGCTTCTGGACAGGAGGCTTGTCTTCAAACTCATGAAGGCGTACATGTTCATCACCGTCGCGTTGGTTGGCCTCGTCGTCGCTTACGTCGCCGGCAGCTGTAGGGAGACCGACACTACGGTCTATCTGGTCATCTTGGTTGTGGCTTGCACTGCTTTCCAAATGGCTCTCTTCATTATTCACCATCGGTCCAAGAAGAAGAAACTGACTGAAATTAGGACTGTCCGGAACGAGCAGAAAAAGAAATGGATACTAAGAGGCGCCATACAATCAGTTGTAGCTGCAGGAAAACTGGAACGTCTTCGCGCTGTCGTTGACAGGAGAACAAAAAGGGGTGCTGATGACAGGTACATGCAGGCTTCTTCCTCTGCAAATCATTGGCACGCAAAAGTTCCAGTTTGTAACTGAATTGTGTTTCTTACTTCCTCTGAAATTAGGACCGTCCGGGATGCGGTGGACAAGGCTCGCTCTCTTGTTCTACTGCTTGCTACTCTCGCAGCAACCATCACTTACCAAGCAGGACTGAACCCACCGGGTGGCCTTTGGCTGGACAACGGCGATGGGTACATGGCCGGTGACCCGATCCTCCTCACGACAAACGCTAGGCGGTACAGGACCTTCTTCTACTGCAACTCGATTGCCTTCGCAACCTCTTTGGTCGCCGTCGTCGTGGTCCAGATTAAGCTTCTGCTCTCATACCACGTGCTGGAGGTAGCCATGGTGCTCGACTTGTTTGGCCTGATCGGTGCATACGCTGCCGGAAGCTGCCGGGACATCAGCACCTCCATTTATGTCTTGGGCCTGGCGGGTGCCGTCCTGGTCTACGCATTGATACATGTTGTCCTGTTCACCCTGGGAGAAAAGGACACCGACACCCGCACGGAAGAGGATGATGAGCTGGTGGAGAAGACGCGCAAGCGGTTACTCCTCTTCGCAATCTTGGCAGCAACCATCACCTACCAAGCCGGGTTGACTCCTCCGGGTGGCTTCCGGCTCCAAGACGACGAGTCTGGCCACCACGCCGGCGACCCAGTGCTATTGTACAACTTCCCGCGCCGCTACCATGCCTTCTTCTACACCAACTCGGTGAGCTTCATGCTGTCCATCGCGCTTATCATCCTCCTCGTCAACCCGCATGTGTACAGGCCAGCCATACGAACCCACGCGCTGTCTGTTTGCACGGGGGTGGGCCTGCTCGCCCTCATAGGTGCCTACGCTGCCGGCAGCACGCAGCATCTCAAGACATCCATCTACATCTTCCTATTGGTGGCTGTGGTTCTCTTCTTTGTAGTCGCACTGCTCACAGGATTTCTGGTGAAGAAGGGCGGCAACACAGGAACAATAAACAAGGAGACGACGAAAACGGAGAAGACAGATGATAAGAGGACAAGGCATGCCAAGCGCAAGTACCTGATGCTGTTAGGCATCCTGGTGGCCAGTGTCACCTACCAGGCTGGCCTAACTCCGCCAGGAGGGACTTGGCAGAGCAACGGCGTCGGGCACGAGGCAGGCGACCCGGTGATGCACGACAATAGAAGAGCCCGGTACCTCGCATTTTTCTACAGCAACTCCGCTTCCTTTGCCGCCTCCGTCGTCGTCATCATCCTCTTGCTTCCCAAGTCTCTGCACAAAGACAATGAGAGTTTGTGGCTCGGAGCGATGAACACTATGATCGTGCTGGATTTGCTTGGCCTCTTGGGGGCCTACGCTGCTGGAACTGGCAGGGGATGGAAGACATCTGTATATGTCCTCGCGCTGGTCTTTGCCGTTCTTTTCTACATTGCAGTCCATGTAATTGTGTCCCTATTCATTGACTTGAGACGGCAGGAGAATGATACTCAGCCCCCGACGCTCGGTCACAGTAGCACAGAAAACGGTGACCAGCAGGCAAATAGATCTGCAGCAGTATGATTCCATATCATGATACGCTAGCTGCAGCTTAGTTAGCGTGGTGCGTGACGCTACTGTATGCGCTCCTATTTTGTGTTCACGACTTCAAGCCGTACATATTGTGAGTTAACACGGACAAATTTATGATGTGCTAATCTTACTTTTTTTCTTGATTTTATAGCATAGATGATCATGACCAACTATGATTTTTTTTGGTTGAATATGCTTTTTTTTTCCTTTTGAGAAAATAATCTTCTTTCTAAAAGGACAATTGCCTCTCACATATACATCTTTAATGAGTATGTATTGACATGGGCACATTGTTTGCTTTAATTAATTGTTGAAATATACATATTAATTGATCACTTCTAATATTTTACACCTTTTTGAGTTGATTTGGCATTTTTTGTCAACTGTTTGGACTTATGGTAATTTTAAAAACTTGAAAATCATCTTAATCTTTGGAAAAATTTGGGCTCCAAACCCAAACCCGCTCAACTTGGGAACTTGGAACTTATAGGTTGAAAATATATGTTGTCATGATTTTACATGTTATTTAATGCATAGTGGAATTTTTATAACTGTTTCGGAATTAATTTGGTATTTTTTTGCATAGTTAATTTCATCTTTTTTATTTCAAGTACAATAAAATCAAGTAATTCCAGAAAGATTCTTATATTTTCTGAATTAGAGTAAATCGACGATACATAGTTAGCAAATACAAACATGTGAAGAGTTTTTGATGATCAACTCGATGGTCTATCAATTTCGCGGAGATATAAACAAATCAGCCGCCCATCATGGTATTGCAGCTCCATTGGCTCCACGATGGCGCCTCCGAGTCACATGGGACAAAGGGGCGGCCTTCGGCATACAGCTGTCTGTTTAGTAGAAACCTTTTTAATATTGGTTGCTAATACTCCACTTTCGGAACAATAAAATTCAAGACAAAACTGTGAGTGGTTCCTTCAGAAACAGGTTGTTTCTTAAGCTGGCAGCAAATAAAACAAGTCTAAATACGAAGGATACGCTGTTGCAATTCGTGCGCTCGTAATAGTTCATAATGTCAAGCATCAATTACCCTTGCTTCAAGAATTCTTAGAGTTTGACCTCCTACTTGGTGCAAAACCAAATCTTGTGATCATATTGTCATCTGAAGAAATCATATGGCTAATAGCACGTACCTGTAACATACTCAACCAATAAGTTTTACAGCTTCCGTTCCCGAGACGAGTATATCCTCTACAAATGGTATGGTCTTCCATACTTTTAATCCTAATGGCACCAGACTATCTTCAGGACCTGAAACATATGGACCAAGAATAATGGACTGGAGGGAAAAACAAGATTAACCAAAATTATTTTTTCCAAGCTTACAGTACAAACCTTGACTTCATGAGTTATCCTCCACACAAACTGCCATATAATGAGAACTTTCTAGCTCCGTGAGTGCAAATTTCCAATTCTCAGACAGATGATCACAACCAGAGTTGGAATCATTGCATACTTTTGATGCCTGGCAAATCCAACAGTTGTCAATGTAGATCAACAAAAATGTTTTACTGTTAAGTTGCAACAATATAAGGGCCATGACTTTTGTAATGTAATATATGATGCATAAAAAGACGATATTTTTACTTCGAAATTTGCGTAACATGACACCTGACAGTTGGGCAAAATAAATATTAGTGACCAGGAGACCCACATGTCAGAAGGCGTCACAAAATATCATGTGTATTTTTGTTCACACATAGTTCCGGAGTTCCAACACGCGTGTACCATATATTAAAGACACCAATAAAAGGAAAAAGTCAAAACTACATACCTTAGATATCTGAATTCCTTTGCTTGTTTCCAACATGATAGAAAACACGCTGAATGGAGCACCAGAGACACCCAATCCAAGAGCCTTTACATATGCTTCCTAAAAGTTTAGACATCAATGTTAGTTCCAAATAAGCAATGTTTTGTAACATCGCATCATTAATCAGAATTATGAACATTTAACTTAACAAGGGAATATTCGGCGCAAACTGTTTTCATAACGGGTTTCTTTTCCCGCAAAGGGACTACTCATAAATCTATGTGTCCTTCAATTAGATTCATGTACTATAACCATAGGTTATGTAAGGAGCTAGAAGTTAGCATCTAAAAATGGGGTTGCACTACTAGATACATATTCCAAACCTGCATTTCTGTAGAAAAGAACATAGAAGTTAGCTACAGTGTGTTTGCGGTCCGGAAAATATACCATCACTGTTGAATGTTATAAAGAATGTAGAACAAAGTCTAGTGTTTGCATTTGCATATGAAAGGGCTATGAAGTAGATGACCAAAGAGAGCATCACTAACTTTAAGAGTCCATAGTTTGAAGAATTCCTTTTCCTGGGCATCCAAATCAGAAATATCAGAAAGATAATTAGCTTCCGAAGGGGTGAAAAAACGGCGAGCAAGAGATAAAATACTCTTGGTTTTCTTCCGCGTTTTCTCTTCAACATCGATGCCGATCTGAGACAGTACATAAAACAGCAACGTCAACCGGAAAACTTCCACTGCAACAAAAGCATGGTCATTTCTTTCTCTTACTTTTGGCAGTCACAGGGACAAGGAACATACATGAGCATGCATGGCAACGCCACAGGCAATTAAAGAACTAGTGTGTGAAATGTTGAAATGCAAAGGCCGCTCCACAGTGCTATCATCAGGTGGCCACAGTATCTGATCAACCATGGAAAGGAACCCAATGAAAGTTAGTCACAAGGCTTTAAATTGCACAAGGAAAAAAACTTAAGCCTCAACTCTTACCTCAGGTTTGTGAAATTTGTTGTACTTAAACAGTTAAACTCGAACGACCTTGGATCAATTTTACAATTTGTATCTAGTCTAGTTCAAACAAATAGTAATAAGCATATCAGTATTCCTGTTGCGCCATCCCATGACATGTTTCATGCTGCACAAAATATAATTGGTAATAACTAGCAAAGCAAGACTTATTATAATATTAACTAGATAAAATGCTGAGAAGCATAAACATTGAGCAGCATGCCAAAGTTCCATGTTACAGGTCAAATGGCTGATAGTTTCATTCCATATTTTTACCACTCCTTACTAAAACTGCATATGCATCAGAAAGTGGTTGTACAGCTAAGGGGTCCTAAAGTGTCTTGAATGAGTAACGGTCTTAAGAAAGATGAATGCACAAATGTAACCGTGCACCTATATACAGGCAGGGTCTTAAGGGAATAAATCATCAAATTATTGCATCCAATGCCTAAATTCCATAAAACAGCTGAAAATCATCAGAAATATTAAACTGTATTTGTTACAAGATAATGACTTTTCCCCATAATTACAAAAAAATACAAAGTATTTTGGCTAAAAAAATGTATTTTATAGAGTTATCACCATCCATGGAAAGGATTCTATGTGTTGTCAATCCTAACCAATGTACACTAGCGAGTCTAACATCTGCAGCCAATTTTTCGATTAAATAATTCTTACTAACAACAATACAGATAACACAAATTCTTGAATGAGTAATGGGCATGAAAATTACATAAAATCTGATCAAAATGCAACAGGCAGTTGGTGGTTACATACATCTTGCGAGGGTAGTTCGCCTCAGTGCATAGGACAACATAGCATCTTTCCGCAACATTTTTTCATTAGCGTACTTTTTTTCAGCAGGAGAAAGGAGTTGTTCATACATCTTCAGTTGGGAGTCATCATTCAGCTCATCAGGGCAAAGATACCAAACATGCACCTCTCTACAACAGAGATAGACACATAAACTAATGTCTTCAAAATATCATGCACCAAATAACTCTTACAAGAAAGAAAACCAACCGTTTGCAAATGTAGGAGTGTTCTAATCTCACTAAGTACAGGATTTTCCAATATGCCAATATGGGAGGATACACACTGGTAGTATCGGGGAATTCAGAATTTCAGAATAGATGAAACAAAACCCAATTCTCCCTGAATTCTATGCCAAAACTACTTCAGTGAATGTCCAGCACCAGCCCAAAGAAATACACAAACTACAGCAGTAGTAAACAATCATCGTTTCCTGAAAACAAAAGGACACCAATCGTCCTCTAACAGTTGGATGATTTCTGACGTGTTCAATGCTCATGTAGTATCTTCCAGTGTCATGGCCCCAAGAAGTTAAGGACGGGGCACATTTGACATTTATTGAACCAAATAGGCTATTGTCTAACATAATGTACTTCTCGTATCTAAATCTAACTACAAATACTGAAAAATGCCAGATAGCTCTACAAAAAAAAAAGGCTCTACCTGGCCTGAGATTACAATCGTCCTAGCAGGATCCCAGAAATCATAGCCTGCAACTTGCAAGATACAAAAAGAAAGGAGGAAGGGAAAGGACGGACGTACCTTCTAGACTGCAGAAGCGGCGCCGGCGGGAGGGAAGCGAAAAAGCGCCCACCGAAAACCCCCAGCATCCTCGGCGGCGGCGGCGGCGGCGGCGGCAGAGGCATCGCGTGGCAGGGGAGAAGGTGGTGGTGCATGCGGCTTGGCCTCTGGCACCCGATTTACCTTATAGTGTGGGTGTGGGCGGATGGACGGCTCGGCCGCGCAGTAGATTCTGCGAAGACGGCGTCGGGGAGAAGCACCCCATTAGAGTATCTACACCGCAAAACAGGCAAAGTCGTAAAATTTGCGGTTGACCAAACAAAACAAAACAAAATGTACCGATCTGTTTTGTAATACTCCGGTTATGTACATTTTTTTGAAATTGTACATGCCCTGAGTGATCATAACATATCACCATTGTACATGCCCTTAGTTTCCTTGCTAACACAGGTTTCTCATACGTGTCACGCGCAGCTGGACGCACGACGATCGTGATACGGTGAAAACCATGGTCGGATAGCCAATACTACCGTATCGACTTGAAACGCCTAACTCGGACAGACGTCGGAAAAACGTGAAACGACACAGAGAACTATAGTCACGTAGGCGAGTAACGGTGGTGAGGATAGGGTTAGGGGGGACACCAGGAGATGTGGTCGGACAAAGGTTGGACAGATTCAAGGCCACTACCTAGGATTTGTGTTTGCGAAGAAGACACGAATATTTCGTTGTACAGTTTGAGGTTGCGGGATCTATTGTCACGGTACGTGTGGTACCGCAAATAGTTTTTTTAGTTCGCATTTTTGTGTTATCCCCTAGAGATGTTCAAAAGGACAAGTTTCTCATATTTACAAGACCTAGAGAAAACTTTAAAAAACAAAACAAAAAACAAAAACAAAGCCGACGTCACATCTCTGTACAATAGAATGAAATGAAGGAAAATAAAGAAGAAATTAAGTCGTGCATATAGACTTGTAGAGGAATATTTCTCGTAAAAACGACGTAGTAGCCACCGATGCGTACTATTGGATTCTGAAAAGAAGTTTTTTTTTTGAAATGGGCAAAAATGCTTTTGCCTTATGTTGATATAGGAGAAGCAATACATGGCAAGAGCCATAAAAAAAGAAAAAAAGGGGGGGGGGGGGGCAAACTCCGCCCCAGAGCAACTCAGCTAATCAGATCTGCAAGGCTCTTGGCTCCTGCAAGGATCTAGTCTTTTCCTTCTTCCCGGATCTTGTGCATATCGACCGATGGCAGCGAGGACTTGTTGTTGAAGATGTGTTCGTTTCTCTCCTTCCATATCTCCCAACTGATGAGAATGACCGCAGACCTTTGGGAGAATAGGTAGTGGTCTGATGGCCTGCCAGTAATCAACGACCTTTGCTCTACCTTCTCCAAGGCTGCCAATAAGATCCGGGCAGGAGAGCCAGGAGGCCACCGCGGTCCAAATGCGCTTGGAGAAACGACATTCGAAGAGGATGTGCTGAGCCGTCTCAGGGGAGCATCTGCAGAGCTGACAGGTGGGCTGATGTGGCCATCCCCGCTTTGTCAGGCGATCAGCAGCACAAGCGATTGTGGACGGCGAGCCACGCAAAGAAGCAGCACTTTGGAGGGGCCCAGGTCTTCCAATCAATTTTCCCAAACTGGGAGAGTCGTGAGGAATTGGACAATGTAAGCGGAGCTGGCAGAGTAGCAACCATTAGGGATCAAGGACCAAGTGATGGAATCCTCAGTGTCTGGGATCAGCTGGACCTCAGAAAGGAGATCCCACATGCGAACATACTGCTCCAGATGCTCAACGGTGAAGGCGTCTACCGCGATGTCTGAGACCTAGTTTTGATCAGCGAGCGCCTCCTGGACCATCCGATTCTTCCTCCTAGAAGCCTTGAAAATCAGGGGAGCAAGGTCCTTTGGAGGGGTGCCATGAAGCCATGAAGAAGACTAGAAGGAGGCCTTGGCGCCATTGCCAATGGTGACACGAGTGGCCGCGTTGAAGAGATCTAAATCAGTGGCATCATTGGGGGTTTCGGAGCCCGCCCACGGCTTGTCCGGAGCCGTCCACTTGTACCATAACCATCGTAGTCTGAGAGCCCTCGAGAACTTATCCATGTCCAGGATACCCAGACCCCCAAGCTCCTTTGGCCGACAAACCTTTTGTCAGTTCACTTTGCATCTCCCTCCACTAACCGTCTCTTTGCACGCCTAGAGCATCCCACGACTGATTTTGGCGAAGGCCTTGAGGATGCCTTTGTCAGCTTTTAAAGCCGTCAAAAGGAAGATAGGCATAGAGGACAAGACCGATTTAACCAGAGAGGTGCAGCCGGCACGATTCAGGAACTTGCCTTTCCACGGACTTAAGCGAGCCACGGCCTTGTCGATGTAAGGTTGGAGGTCCACCCGTCGGAGTCTTCCCAGTGAAAGAGGCAACCCCAAGTACTTGATGGGGAAGGGGGTTGTAGTCGCAGCGAAATTTGCCAGAACCTCATCTAGGTTTATGTCGGCGCACTCAATTGGGGCAATGGATCTCTTTGCCACATTAGTCACAAGACCGGTCACCTCCCCAAAGCTCTGAAGTATGCTTGCAAGGCCGGCGACATCATGTGCAGTAGGGGAAAGGAAAATGGCCGCATCGTCGGCGTACAAGGAGATCCTAGGACCCTGCAAGCCCCCAGGCATAGCCGAAAGGAGTCCGTCCTCGGTAGCCTTCTCTAGGAGCCTCTGAAGTGGGTCCCTGACGGAGACCCCGTCCATGCAGAATATCTTTGCCAGGGATCCCATTAAGGAGCACGCCGGAGGAGGCCGTGGAGAAAAGCGTCGTCATAAGAGCCCGCCATCTTTGCGGAAGCCGAGGTGTTGCATAAGATCTAGCATATAATCCCATCGCACAGTGTCAAAAGCCTTGGCGATGTCCAGCTTAATGAGGAGGGCCGGAATTTTTCTGCGATGCAGCTGGCGGGCAGTATTCCTGACATACATGAAGTTGTCGTGGATAGTTCTGGACTTGATGAAGGCACTCTGACTGTGAGACACGATATCGTTCATTCTAGGGCTGAGACGTCAGTGCCATGGCTTTAGCTATGATCTTCGGGATCACATGTATGATACTAATGGGTCTGAAATCGGTGATGGATTCCGCTCCTTCTTTCTTAGGCAAGAGCACAATGTTGGCGGTGTTGAGAATATGGAAGCAGGTCGCCAAAAGCTCCGAGAACTATCGTCAAGCGTGAGATGTTGATACGTCTCAAACGTATCTATAATTTCTTATGTTCCATGCTACTTTTATGATGATACTCACATGTTTTATACACATTATATGTCATTATTATGCATTTTCCGGCACTAACCTATTGACGAGATGCCGAAGAGCCAGTTGATGTTTTCTGCTGTTTTTGGTTTCAGAAATCCTAGTAAGGAAATATTCTCGGAATTGGACGAAATCAACGCCCATGGTCCTATTTTTCCACGAAGCTTCCAGAAGACCGGAGAGGAAACGAAGTGGGGCCACGAGGTGGCGACACAACAGGGCGGCGCGGCCCAAGCCCTGGCCGCGCCGGCCTGTTGTGTGGGCCCCTCGTGACGCCCCTTGACCTGCCCTTCCGCCTACTTAAAGTCTTCGTCGCGAAACCCCCAGTACCGAGAGCCACGATACGGAAAACCTTCCAGAGACGCCGCCGCCGCCAATCCCATCTCGGAGGATTCAGGAGATCGACTCCGGCACCCTGCCGGAGAGGGGAATCATCTCCCGGAGGTCTCTTCATCGCCATGATCGCCTCCGGATCGATGTGTGAGTAGTTCACCCCTGGACTATGGGTCCATAGCAGTAGCTAGATGGTTGTCTTCTCCTCATTGTGCTATCATGTTAGATCTTGTGAGCTGCCTATCATGATCAAGATCATCTATTTGTAATCCTTCATGTTGTGTTTGTTGGGATCCGATGAATATTGAATACTATGTCAAGTTGATTATCAATCTATCATATATGTTGTTTATGTTCTTGCATGCTCTCCGTTGCTAGTAGAGGCTCTGGCCAAGTTGATACTTGTGACTCCAAGAGGGGGTATTTATGCTCGATAGTGGGTTCATGCCTCCATTAAATGCTGGGACAGTGACGAGAAAGTTCTAAGGTTGTGGATGTGCTTGTTGCCACTAGGGATAAAACATCGATGCTTTGTCTAAGGATATTTGTGTTGATTACATTGCGCACCATACTTAATGCAATTGTCTCGTTGTTTACAACTTAATACTGGAGGGGTTCGGATGATAACTCTGAAGGTGGACTTTTTAGGCATAGATGCATGCTGGATAGCGGTCTATGTACTTTGTCGTAATGCCATGATTAAATCTCATAGTACTCATCATGATATATGTATGTGCATTGTTATGCCTTCTTTATTTGTCAATTGCCCAACTGTAATTTGTTCACCCAACATCTGTTTATCTTATGGGAGAGACACCACTAATGATCTGTGGACCCCGGTCCTATTCTTTACATCTGAAATACAATCTACTGCAATTGTTCTTTACTGTTCTTCGCAAACAATCATCATCATCCACACTATACATCTAATTCTTTGTTTACAGCAACCCGGTGAGATTGACAACCTCACTGTTACGTTGGGGCAAAGTTCTGTGATTGTGTTGTGCAGGTTCCACGTTGGCGCCGGAATCCCTGGTGTTGCGCCGCACTACATTTCGCCACCAACAACCTTCAACGTGCTTCTTGGCTCCTACTGGTTCGATAAACCTTGGTTTCTTTCTGAGGGAAAACTTGCTACTGTACGCATCACACATTCCTCTTGGGGTTCCCAACGGACGTGTCGACTGCACGCATCAGATGTTTAGAGCATCTCCAACCGGACGCGCTATTTCGCAGCACGGGTGGTCCGCTGAAAAAGCGCCCGCAGCGGAAGCGCTAATTTGCAGCACCAGAAACACATATTGATTTAAACTAGTTCAAATAGAAGATCTAAAAAACATTGAAAATACATAGATAATAATAAAAAAACACAGTCTACTCGTCGTCGTCGTCGAAGGTTGTCTCAGTCCACATGTTAGTCCCAGCGAGGGTCGTGGTCGCCCCAGGTCGTGTTCGGGTTGTCGAGCTCGAACTCGGCGATGCCGCGACGGCGGCGCCTGGTGGACCTACGCTGCGCCCTGAGGTCCGCTAAGAACGCCTCTGTGTTGTCGATGTCACTGGGGAACTGCTCCCTCCACTGGCGCATCAGCTCCTCGTCGCGCTCGGCGATGGCGATGCGGCGTTGCACCTGGCGGTGGCGGCGATGGTCCTCCTCACTGACGAGGCGCGGGCGCCAGGAACTCCGCCTCCTCAAGCGACTCGAAGTCCTAGAAGTTGAGGTCGCGCCGCGGCCGCCGGAATTGCCACGCGGCCGCGTTGTAGGCGCGCGCCGCCAGCTCCGGCGTGATGAAGGTGCCGAGGGTGACGCGGAAGCCGCCGGTGCGAATCTCCACGTAGAATGTCTTGTTCGGACGCGCTCAGACGCCGCGGAAGCCCGACGATCCGCGGCGGCGCGGCAGCATCCTGGCGATGAACGAGCGGAGGCCGCGGCGAGGAAGGAGAGCGGCGATGCGTGGCGCGGGGAAGCGGTGGAACCTTTAGTGGCAGTTGGGTGCGCGCACACGCGGCGCTTTATAGCGCGCGCGAAGCGATGCGGCAAGTTTGCCGCGATAGCGCACGTGGGGGGAATTTTCTTTCGCGCGCGGGTTTGCCGCGTCCGCTGGAGTCGCGCGGGAGGGTGCGCGCGCAGCAAAAAGCGGTTGTAACGCGATGGCGCGCCGTTTCGCGCCTCTGTTGGAGATGCTCTTAGGGGATCTTGCACCCCTTTTAGGGTGGGGAAGGTATGGAAGGCTCATGTAGAGCAAAAATGCAGATTCTTTGCCGTTGGTACTTCATAGTAAGATCCTCACTGCTGACAACCTTGCCTTGTTGGGTTGTCCGCACTACCTCATCTGCAAGCTCTGCGGAGGGCAATTGGAGACCGTCCATCATCTCATTTTGGATTGCACTTCCACGATTGCGGTTTGTGAGAAGATTTTCGAGTGGAAGGGTTCGCTCGGAGTGGTGCCTCCTCCCTTGGGTGACAAAATCAATGGTTGGTGGGACACGGCGATCATGGGCATTCCTAAGGAGAGGAGGAGAGAGGCTAGTGGTGCCATTATTTACACCAAGTGGGAAACTTGGAAGGAGAGGAACAGGCGTGTGTTCCACAGTGCTTTGTTGCCGAAGGCGGTGACGCACTTGGTTTGGAAGGAGATATGATTGCGCAGAAGGCATACGCCCACACTTAGGACCCGAGAGATGTAGCCCTGTAGGGTGGCGGTCTTTGGGGAGGCTTGGTGCTTTACTGCTTTGTAATGGGGAACCGGAACACAAACTTCTATACATAAACCTCTATCTTTTTATCTAATGGGACGATTGAATCGACTGCCTTGAACGTCAAAAAAAAATCACGTGCCAGGTGCTGGTACAACAATGTTTATTTGGAAGAAGGGAACACTTTTGTTTTTGTGAATTATTTTTTTGTGAAAATTGAAAACACATGTATGCCACCATCGGCCGTTGCTTAATTTTTTTTTTTTTTGAGAAACATCCTGCTTTATAAATTAAACAGTACCAATGTTTACAGGAATATTAAGCCCTTCTGGAGGGGCTAAGAACCAAACATGGCGCCCTATTGGCAGAGTAGTAGCTAGACGCGCCAGGGAATGAGCCTCCTTGTTTGATCTCCGGTTCTCGTGGCAGAAAGAGAACTCCCCTCTCTGGCTCGCTTCACCAATGATCTCTCTCAGGATATTGCTGAACACTCCAAGAGCTGGCTCCTGGATACCCTTTATCACCTCTAGACAGTCTGAAGCAATCTTGCACTTGCCGATATTTAGATCAACAGCGAGAGCAAGCGCTTCACGGACTGCCATAGCCTCTAGACTCCCAGCATGTGTGATGCCATCCGTAGTAACCACCGAAGCTCCCATAAACTGCCCAAGATCAGATCGGCAGATTGCGCTCACAGCTCCTTTCATCTCTGTCTTCGCAACGCCCGCATCCACGTTGATCTTGTATGTACCAGATGGTGGCGCAATCCATTTCGGCACTAGAGCCTGACGAGGCCCAGCAACTCCGGCATGTCGAGCTGGCTTTGCCATGTTGAGCTCCTGCAAGAACGTATTCACAAACCCCATTGTCGCCATCGGGCTCTGGAAAATGTCCTCATGAATCGCTTTCCGTCTTGCATGCCAAATCGCCCATAGTGTCACCAGCATTTTTGTCAGATCATTCAACTCCATGGAGCTCATCATCGAAAAGAGCCACTGCTTGGCTGAAGGCTCCGTCGACAAGCTAATGTGCTCCACGATCACTGGGTCAGCAAGCGCCCATATGCATCGAGACATGGCGCACTCTAGTAAAGAGTGGCGCCACGAGTCCTCATGCCCGCAAAGCGAGCATGCACAAGTCGGTGCCATGTTTCTGTGGTGACGGATATCTCCCGTTGGTAGTGAGTGTTGCGCAAGGCGCCACAGAAAAACCTTTATCTTTGACGGAACCTGGAACTTCCAGAGCTTTGTCCATGACTGATCCTCAGTATTGGAGTTCGATGAAGCCGTGCGACCCTCAAGCCAATCCTCCCGCACCTTCTTCGTTGTAACAAGAGCTCTATATGCTGAACGCACAGAGAAAACCCCACTTTTTTCAAAGTGCCAAGCCCAAAAATCGTTTTGGGACCGTGTGCAGAGGGGAATGTTCCGTATCACCTGGACATCCATAGGTAGGAAATTCTCCTCGAGCTTGCTCACATTCCATGATGCTGTAGTCTGATTAATGTAGTCACATACCCGGATTGGGGCATTGTTCTTTCGGCAAGAAAAAGGCCTTAGTCGCTCATCTCTAGGTAGCCAATTGTGTCGCCAAGCATCAGTCGATCGGCCATCACCGATACGCCTAATTAACCCCAGTTGCAGGGCATCACGCCCCTCCAGAATAGCCCTCCACACCTGGGACGGGTGGCTGCCAAGATCAGCCCGAAGGAGGTCACCTTGTGGGAAATATGCTGCCTTTAACACCCTCGCACTCAGCGATGAGGGTTCCTGTAGGATTCGCCAAGCTTGACGTGCGAGAAGAGCCAAATTGAAAAGCTCTATGTCACGGAAGCCAAGGCCCCCGGCATATTTTGGTTGCACCATGGTCGCCCATGAGACCCAACATGTACGACGTTTGCCCTCTTTACTGCCCCACCAGAAATTACGCAACATAGCATTGATGTGATCACACAGACCACGTGGTAGTTTGAAACACGACATGGAGAAGGTCGGGACTGCTTGTGCAACTGATTTGATAAGTATCTCCTTCCCTCCTACTGACAGCAGCAACTCTAACCATCCCAGAACCTTCTTCCAAACCCTGTCCTTGAGGTACTTAAAAGCTCCACTCTTGGATCTGCCCACGTCAGACGGCATCCCAAGATACTTATCATTAAGAGTCTCTCTCTGGATATCAATCTCAGATTTAATTCCCTCTCTCAAAGCCCGTGGACATCCCTTGCTGAAGAAGATGGAAGATTTATCCATATTAATCCGTTGTCCCGAAGCATTGCAATACTTTTCAAGTACCTCCTTAACTTCATGCGCACCATCCGTACTAGCTTTGAAAAACAGCAGGCTGTCATCTGCAAAGAGTAAGTGGTTCACCGCCGGAGCCGTGGTGGCCACCTTGATGCTGCTTAGCGCTGATGACTGATCACAAGATTTTAAAAGGCACGAAAGGCCCTCTGCTGCCAACAAAAATAAATACGGAGATATTGGGTCTCCCTGCCGGATTCCCCTGGTAGGTCGAAACTCCTGCTGAGGTGCTCCATTAAACAACACCGAGAAGGATACTGTGGTGACTAATCGCATGATAAGTTTCACCCACTCTCTGCTAAAGCCCAGCTTAAGCATGATAGCTTCAAGATATGCCCACTCAATCCGGTCATACGCCTTCCTCATATCCAATTTCAGAGCACAAAAGCGGTGTTTCTTTGCCTTAGTGCGCTTCATAAAGTGTAGACACTCGTAAGCCGTGATGATATTATCAGTAATAAGCCTACCTGGTACAAAAGCTGATTGCTCCTCGGAAATAATTTCAGGGAGCATAGCCTTCAACCTGTTAGCTTCGGCCGTTGCTTAATTGGAAATAGGCTGTGCAATGCCGTTGAGGCCCATCTTTTTTAATTGGCCCAGCCCAAATATCCTGCACGGCATAAATGACGTCGCACACACGCACGAGGCAGCCAGCCACGGACTCCATCATTCCCAATGCCGCACATGGAGGCGGCGGCGCTTCTGACCTAGTCGTCTCCTCCACCGCAGCTCCCTCCCGCCGCCGCCGCCGCCGCTCCTCCATCCCACCTTTCCACCCGCCGCATCCCGTTCTCCTGCTCCTGTCCATTGCCTTTCAGTTGCGCCCTCACCATTTCTAGATAGAATCCGCCCGCCGCCATGCCGCCATTCCGGCGCTGGGAGGAACTGCCCCCGGACCTCCTCTGCCGCATTGGCGACACCCTTGAACTCAAGTGCTACGCCAGAGCGCGCGGGGCCTGCAGAACGTGGCGATGCGCGCTCCCGCCGCCATTCCCGTCGCTCCTCGTGGTCGTCAACCGTTCCCCGTCTGCTGCATCGCTCGCCATCAACCGCTCCTTCGAGCTCAACGCCATCCCCGAAAGAGCACGATGCATCGGATCCAGCAACGGATGGCTCGCCCTCCTCGGTGACATGTGCAAGTTCAGCCTCTTCAACCCCATCACTGCCACCGAGATCGACCTGCCGCTACTGATCTACAACAACAGCACCGACTCCACGTCCAGGCTGGTTTTCGCGCCCAACCCTGCCAGGGATGACTTCGCCGCCGTCACCATCTTTGACATCAACGTGCTCGCCTACGTCACTGCTGGAGCAAGGAGGTGGGCCATCCTCGATCCCATAAGCCTCACTCGCGGAGATCAGCTCGTGGATGTCTTCTACCATGAGAAAGGTAGGGTTTACTGCCTCACTCGTTATGGAGATGTCTACATACTCCGCCTACCGGAGCGCAGCCTCGGGAAACCTATCATGGTCAAGGATCCATCATCAGGGTCTGCACGTTTCAAGGGGAGGCAGACCCAAGAACTGCGTAGGAGACTTCCTCGTTCTCCTTTTGAGGGTCCAGACCTGAATGCGCCGGTCACCGTTGCACCCTTGTTGGCCAAGGGGGACCTTCCGTTCGACCCAGATACTAGTTTTGCACCGCCATACAATAGATTCGCTCTTGTCAATAGTGCCAAGCACATTGTGTTCTGTGACGGTAATTTGTACCAGATATGGAGGAACAAGAGCTGCGCGGTTACCATGCAGCTGCCAGGAGGCGGTCGTCATCGTGTAGCAGAGAATGAAATGTTGGTTCTGAGGTATTATCCGCGGCGCCAACCATGCTGGGATGCTGTGACGGACTTGGGGGGCTACTCGGTATTTCTCGGGAAGAACAACGCTGCGTCGATGTATGCTCAATGTGTTCCAGGGCTCAAGGGTAACTGTGTGTACTGGATCGGCGAGATGGGTAGGGATCAGTGCATGGTCTTTGACATGGTAAGCAAAAGGTCTACACCTTGCCTTCCCATTGCTGCTGCTGGTGTCACTCCGCAAAGCACAATTTGCTGGTACTTTCTCACTGACATGGTGAAAAACTTCAACAATGGAGGCAAAAGAGTTTATCAGACCCGTGCGAGAGTCCGGGCTGATCGTGAAAACCAATAAGACATGGAAGAGTGATTCATCTACAAGCATTTGGGAATTTGTGCAATAATAAAAGAGCTGTCTCATGTGACTTATTTGGCTAGTATTGCGGAAGCAAAGCATCAACACCTTGCAGCTCAGACAATACAATTTATTTAAGTGCACTGTGTTAAACATGTACTGCGATGTTATCTATTCGATCCCCTATGCTTCTCATAGCATATGATTGTGTTGACCAAAAAATCATAGATCGAGGATCTGAAAAAGGTCATCAAGGTAATCCATACAGCTATTACATATTAAAGAACTTATATCATTTTTACGGTGTACAAACATATTACATATCAGTTAATTTATTTCTGCCTCCAATACTGCGTGAATTTTCTGGTGTTAGCCGTCATCTCCGTACCACATTTAAAGAATTCAACCTTAAGTAGCATCAATTGCTTATATAATGGCATCGTATATAGTATGCATTTTGCATCTTCCATAGACATCACTCGGGCATATGCAGTGCGGGGATTGGTGATAGACTAAGTCGAACAAACGCAAATGCAATTTGTCTAGTGTTTGTGTGTCTGTATATTACAGCATAGCATAGTGCAACTCTATTTTCTGTGTTCGTGTGCCAACGATCGGCTAGACATATTACATCATAATGCAATGGCTTTCGAGATAAAGCTAGGTAGATTACATAATCACTCGACATAGCTCCAATACTACATACGTTTAGCATTCATTCATTAAGCACGCAGATCATTCAAGCACGCAGCTGCGCCAGCTCCAGCTCGTTCGTGTAGGAGAGAATGCTTCTTTTCTGCCCACCAGACTCCTGGTTCCAAGGCAGGTGAGCTCAAGGGAGTACCTGAGGCCTGAGGGTGGGCACCGTGTGAGTAGCATGCGGCGGCTAGGTGTAGTCATGGAGGAAGGCGGCAGGGTACAATGAGTAATGGTGCTTCACCGGCGTGGAGTGCCACTTAACCGATGGGGCTAAAAAAATTAAGAAAATTCAATGCTTACAGAGTTAGCTGTTTTGTTTCTTCAGTTTCATCAATAGCAGTTCTTTCTTCAGTTATTGAAATAAGCCGAACAGAGCCTCGATCATGGTTACTTGGTTAGTGAGCGTAGATCGTCGTGCTGATCGGATCATCAGATGGCATGATGCTCACAAGAGAGTAACGTTGGGATGGCAATCGTGGCCTAAATTTCCATTTTAAGTGAAGAATATAAGCTCTGAATAAATAGAGTTATAGAGGGAGACTAGAAGAGGACAACAAGAAGTTTTACGGAGCGCCATAGCCCTTCTGTTGTGCTTCTCATCGTCTGTCTCTTGAGTGTGTTGAGTGCTTAAAGATATACATGTCCTTCCACAGGTCCTCCATCTCGAGCTTGTCAAAATATTTATGGAGTAATAGTATAGCTGGTAACCAACTCAACTCACCCGATGCAAAGGAAAGGAAGTCAAGTTTGTAGAAAGGCACACGCGTAGTATAGCTTTTCTCCATGTGTATATTTCACTCGATTAATAGCCACCATGGCAAGAATAATTTTTTGAATAACAGCAGGAGAACTGCTGTGTTCATTGCATTAGAAGAAAAAGGTACGGAGACCCGAACTGCTCAGTTTATTGAAGGAAAACCGGGCGAAAACCTTTACATCAACAAGAGCACCGCTAGACATAAAGAACGCCGGGAGGCTAGGAGCGGCACAAACATAGAAGCACACCACTAGGGCAAGCAACGTCACCGGACATCATCCCTCGTGCTTACGGTGGGATTTCTTCGACTTCATTGCAACAGCGCCAAGGTCACTCCAAACATGTTGAATCAATCACCATTGCCACGAGCTTGTTCGCCGTCTTCAACAACATCGGAGAGAGAAGACATAACCGAAGGGAGGCGGCATGTGCCGCTCCGATCTTGAGAGGGCGGGAAACAGGACTCGTCTGGCGCCGCCTGCATGTCGAGAGTGCTCCTGCTACCACCACCACGGGGCACCCCACGAGACCCAGCACCACAGACCCAAGAACACACACCATTGAAAGTGCCCGACCAACCGCTTGACCACAGCCCAGGTGCTCCCGTCAGTACCATGTCTCCGAAACGATGCTTCCACCGAAGTAACGACATTGAGGATGCCGCCATCGCCAATCCGACATGCGGATTTAGGTTTTCACCCAAAGACAAGAACCGAGAGCGGGAGAAGTGATTGATCTCCTCGGTAATGCCTTCAACAAGGCAAACGACACACAGAAGTGACGTCATCACCGGCATCGACGGAAGTCGAGCAAGACTTTCATCCGGAGAACTGCACACCTTGCTGGAACCAGAGTTCCCGGCACACCTCAGTCACACCCAACCTCTCCACACATACCTCGCCGGAGCAACATCAAGGGCGGCTTCATGACTAGCACCCCCGCTGGCCACCAAGAGTCTGTGTGCACCCCACCACCCTCCAGCCTTCAACTAGGCAGCCTCCAAACTGCCCGAGCTGCCAGGTCCCCGGAATTGGAGCAAGGCCGCTTGGCCATTCGCTCGGCCTGTCCGCTGCCCTGGCAAGCAAAGGAAGCAGCGCCGCCACATCAAGATTGGAGAGCAGCCGGAGCAGGGCGTTGTGCCACCGCGAAGGACGCGGCCCGCGCGGCCCAGATTCGCCCCAATCGGACCCGCGCAGCCAGGCGCGATGCAGCACGCCAGCGCCGCACCTGCCGGCCTTCGCCTCCCCGTCTAGAACCGCCCACCTCGGTCCACCACCGCGCCGATATGAGGCTGCCGCTCGCTTGAGCGCGACCGACTCACCACGACGCTCGCTTGAGCGCCGCCGGCCTCAACCGCACCGACGCTCGCTTGAGCGCGGCCGCCCATGACGCAGCAGCGGGAGCTCCTCGCAGCCGCCGTTGCAACCACCTCTCCACCGGTGCCTACAGAGCCTCCGCCACGCCATCCCCTCGCCGCTCCCGCGCCACAGGCAGGCACCACCCCGCCCGAAGGACGCAGCCGTCCGCCCAGACCGGCCCCGTGAGGCCCAGATCGAGCCCGCCAGGGCGCGGCCTCCTCCAGACGCGAGCTGACCGCCCCCTCCGCCGCCGGTCAGCACAGCATGCTACGCCGGCCCGGAAACCACCTCGCCTCGCCGCGCCCGCCGCCAGGCCGCCGCCGCGCCGCGCCAGCCGCCAGGTCGCCGCCTCTCCGCGCGCAGAGGAGACACCGGGGCGCGCCCACCACTCCCTTCCGCCTTCGGCAGCAGGGCGCCGCCACCACCGCCGGTGCCGGCGGCGGGCGGCCAGGGGAGGTGGCTGTGAGGGGGGTGGTTGGCCTAGGGTTTGGGCTCTCCGGAGTCGCCCCCGCGCGAGAGCGACCCGGGAGAGAGATGTGGTCGGAAGCGAAAACCCATGGCAAGAATAATTGACCACTAGTAAAATTGTATTTCTGGAGCTGGGATAGGTACAAACAGTCAACTGCAATACGGCTGGCTTCTTCACCACTCTCACACGTCATGACTTGCATGTGTTGATAGTTCCTAGTAATTTGATTCATATGTACTAGTATGCTTTCAGTTTCGGCCGTGTGTAGCCTCTCGGATGCAGAGGCCTACAAGTCACAAAAACTGATGGATGCACCTGGGAACCAGTGAGTCCGTTTTTGGCAAAATTGAAATTTAAACTTCTATGTATCTAAAGATTCTGCCGGAAAAGATATCTACATATACACATCGAGATTATACGGCAGAAATTTCGTTTTAATATATATTGAATTTTGGGAGATACAAAAATGACAATTTTCTGACAAAAATACTCGTATATTACTGCTATACACTGTCAGTTTTTTTCTATATACATACCATATATATGTATTCCTGATATAAATTTCGATTTTTTTTGAAAGTCAAAAAGTACAATTTAAAAAAAAAATCAAACAAAGGGAACACTGGTGCACCAAATCCGCATCCAGTCAAGTCATTCATATAGTATCCAGAGAGTTTCCCATATGTTTTATGTTGCAAAGGCTGTATTTCCTCCTATAGTTTTCAATATTTAACACTTATTATCGGCAAATAATTTCACACCAGTTTTAACCGACAAAATTCGAAAGACCCTAAGAGCATCTCCACTCCCCGTAAAAATGGGAGCGCCGGCGCGAAATAACGCCCCTAGCCACTGCCCCCAATTTATTTTTGGAGCCGGCGGGGCCCAACAACTTAGCCGGCGACCAGCCAAACCCAATCCACGGGGGGAGGGGGGCTGACGGGACGAAATAACGCCGCGGGCCATCCCTGCCGGTGAGACTCCACATACCCTTCCAATCTCACTCTCCCACCCCCGTGATAGTCTCCCGAAAGCCAGGTCGGCACCGCAACCACCCCTCACCGCCGTTGCCCAGTAGTCCCCGATAGGCACTCCTTCGCTGCTAAATATACTTTCCCACTTCCCCGCTCTACCGCACCGCCCAGCGCACAGTCGTCCCTCTGTCACCAGCCGCCTCCCGTTCCCCGCATCCAAACCTGAACAGAACGAGGTTGCCTCACAAACCTGAACAGAAAAGCAATTCATAGAGCGGCCGGAGAGGCATGTGGTCCAAGTTCCTCAGGAAGAAGACAATTCATATAGCCGGCGGCCGGGCGGCGACGGGGAGCGCGTCGTCGGCCATTGTCGATTTGGGAGTGGTTCTGATGTTGGTGTTTTCGTCGGCGAGCTTTACATGCAGGCAGGCAGCAAGCAAGTGGAGTTTCCTCGCACACTGAATACACGTCTCCATACCAATCCATCTCCGTGCCAACAACAACGACGACGACGAGAGAGCCATTTTTGTTGTTCTCCTCTGCATACTTAGGGCATCTCCAACTCTGCGAATACAAATGACGTGGGCCGTTACTTTTGGGCCGTTTAGGTGGCCGCGCGGACATCCAAACAGCGTCCCGCATCCGCGTGTCCATTTGGTCGCACGTTACGCCTAACGCGCGAACGCATCGCATATGTGAAGAAAAAATAAATACAAAGGAAAATTTAAACCTAACGAAGTTTCATTAAACATATGGCCTATTTTGAGCAAATTTGTACATATGACCTATTTTGGTCAAATTTAAACTACCAAAAGAAGCTCTCTATATGAGCTTTAAAATTAAAAACAAATAAAAAAACCCTCTATTAGGGTTTGAGGAGGACGAGGTGGCCATCGGTGCGCCGCCTAGTCCCTTTGGGCCTCGTCGCCGTCGCCGTCTCCGTCGAGACGTCCCCGGGCAGCGAGGCGTTGTTGTGGCTCGACCGCGCCAGGGACTCCGGCCACGGCGACCACAGGGCCTCCTCCCAGGCCGAGTGCGGGTCCGGAGCCGCCCGGTGCTCCGCCGCAGCAGTCCGGAGCTGCGCCTCCTCCCTGAGGCGGAGCTCCCTCTCCTGCCACGCGAGGCGCCTGGCCTTCTAGCGCCTCTCCTGCTCCGCCGTGCGTCTGGCCTCCTAGCGCCTCTCCTCCTCGCGGCGGAGCCTGGCCTCCTCGCGCCATCGCGTCGCTGCCTCCTCCTGGCGGACCTGGTCGAGCAACGCCCAGGCATCGGCGTCCTCGACCGCCTGCCGGGCCTCCTCCTCTATCGCGGAGGTGCGAATGGTCGCCGAGAGATGCGGCTACTTCTCCTCCTCCTCCGTCGCGAACAGTGCCAGAGTGGCGCGCATGTCTGGGTCATCTTCCTCCTCCGGCTTCGGCAGCAGCTGCGCGGGTTGTGCCAATGCCGCGCCGACGCGGGCGGCCTCTCCGATGTGGAGACCGTCGCGGTTTCCCCCGGCCCTTAGCGCCGACGGAGGATGGCGGTTGTTGCTGGCCTCGCCATCGTTTGCACCGGGAGCAATGGCGTCGGTTGCGCGTGTGTGGGGAACCGTCGACTGGAGTTGGGAGTGGACTGGACAGGGACAGATCCCTCCCAGTCCAAATTTAATATGACGCGCGGACCCACCGATAGCTGGGCCCAAGGGAGGCGAGCAGGCGGACGCGACCGGACGCCGCGTGTCATCCGTGGCCACGCAAACCTGACCTAGATTTGGGCCGGGTTTGGGTCATCCCGGACACCGCGACCATCCGCATTTGCGATGCGTCGCTGTGTTGGGTCGCGGTTTTGTCCGGTTCGACCCATCCGGACGCGCGGGCGCGGGATGGGTCGCTTGGAGATGCCCTTAGAGCATCTCTAGTCGCGTCCCCCAAACCGTCCCCCAAACGGCACCGGATTGAACGTTTGGCGGACGTGTTTTGTTCGTGCCGCGTTTGGGGGACATCGCTCCCCAGTCGCGTCCCCCAAACGTTGCCCCCAAACTTTTTTAAGGGTTTTTTAAAACACAACCATTTATTAAATATAACATACAAATAAATATGTTTGCAGAGATTATTTTCAAATTAAAATATAACAAACAATAAAATAACTATACAAATGTAATAAATAGGGCTAGATCAAGGTGCCGCGGTATTTGCTTAAAATCCTTTGATCCTCCACAAATACTCAACGAGATCAGCTTGAAGTTGATCATGAATTGTTGTCACGGATCTCTGCGTGCATTGTCGGCATGTGTTGCATCATTTGCGAAGTAGTCGTTGTGCAGCATGGTATGCCCCTCTATCCTCTGCCAGGGCTTCAACTTCTTTCTCCCTGGCCTTGATCCTCCGTGGCGCGGGCTCTTCCTCTCCTCCGCCTCGGCGTCAAGCATGTCCTGGAGGAACGCGATGATCAACAAATGCTCTTGGAGGTCGTAGGGCAAGCATCTCGTCATCGCTATCCATGTCTGAAGCAAAATCAATGGTTAAAATTACGCAGCGACAGACGAGGCAACGAACAGCGGCCAATCGCGCCTATCTGGCAAGTCGTTGAGCATCTTGTGTGCGTGGAGGTGGGGCGGATTTGACGCCGTGTTCTGGGACGCGCTGGCGAAGCGGCGGCGGTGAAACGTCCGACGAGAGTGCCAGCCGCGACGACGGTGCCGACTCTCAGAAGAGATCAGCCGTCGAAACGGCCGGCAAATCTAGCGGCGGCGGAGGGGTGGGAGGCGTGATAACCCACAAGTATAGGGGATCGCAGCAGTCTTCGCGGGTAGTAAAACCCAATTTATTGATTCGACACAAGGGGAGACAAAGAATACTTGAAAGCCTTAACAGCAGAGTTGTCAATTCAGCTGCACGGAAACAGACTTGCTCGCAAGAGTTTATCAGTAGTAACGGTTTTATAGCGATAGCGAGTAGTGAAATAACAGCAGCAGAGTAACGAAACGAGTAGTAGTGATTATAGTAAACAGCAGGATTAAAATACTGTATGCACGGGGACGGATAACGGGCGTTGCATGGATGAGAGAAACTCATGTAACAATCAAGCAGGGCATTTGCAGATAATAATAAAACGGTGTCTAAGTACAAAGCAATCAATAGGCATGTGTTCCAATTATAGTCGTACGTTCTCGCAATGAGAAACTTGCACAACATCTTTTGTCCTACCAGCCGGTGGCAGCCGGGCCTCAAGGGAATCTACTGGATATTAAGGTACTCCTTTTAATAGAGTACCGGAGCAAAGCATTAACATTCCGTGAACACATTTGATCCTCACATCACTACCATCCCCTCCGGTTGTCCCGATTTCTGTCACTTCGGGGCCATTGGTTCCGGACAGCGACATGTGTATACAACTTGCAGGTAAGACCATAAACAATGAATATCATGATGAAATAATAACATGTTCAGATCTGAGATCATGGCACTCGGGCCCTAGTGACAAGCATTAAGCATAACAAGTTGCAACAATATCATCAAAGTACCAATTACGGACACTAGGCACTATGCCCTAACAATCTTACACTATTACATGACCAATCTCATCCAATCCCTACCATCCCCTTCAGCCTACAGCGGGGGAATTACTCACACATGGATGGGGGAAACATGGCTGGTCGATGGAGAGGCGTCGGTGGTGATGATGGCGATGATCTCCTCCAATTCTCCGTCCCGGCGGAGTGCCAGAACGGAGACTTCTGGCTCCCGAGACGGAGTTTCGCGATGTGGCGGCGTTCTTGAGGGTTTCTGGCGACTTCGACTTCTCTCTGTGCATTTTTAGGTCGAGGCCGATAAGTAGTCTGAAGGAGGGCGTCGGAGGCCGGCCGAGGGGGCCACACGCTAGGGCCGCGCGCCCCCCTCCTGGCCCACGCCGCCCTAGGGTGTGGGGCCCTCGGGCCTCCCCCTGACTTGCCCTTCTGGCTCCGTAAGTATTCTGGGAAAATAGGGCCTTCTGTATAAATTCCGAGGTTTTTCCTGAAAGTTGGATTTCTGCACAAAAACGAGACACCAGAACAGTTCTGCTGAAAACAACATTAGTCCGTGTTAGTTGCATCTAAAATACACAAATTAGAGGCAAAACAACAGCAAAAGTGTTCGGGAAAGTAGATACGTTTTGGACGTATCAACTCCCCCAAGCTTAGCTTATTGCTTGTCCTCAAGCAATTCAGCTTAACAACCGAGCGATAAAAGAACTTTCACGAACACATTTGTTCATATGATGTAAATATTCTCATGCTATGGCTAACACTTAGGCAGTTCATAATAAGATACATGCAAATAAGATCATCTAATAGCTATATCAATCATGGAAAGGTACCAACAATTAATAATAAGCATCATGAATCATGTATATAAGCAGGATTGCAATGTTCATAAAAGAGTATGATAGAGTGGTATCTCGCTTGCCCATATTTGATCAGCAAAACATAAATGCTCAGGCACCTCTGAAGTTCATAGAAAGACTAGAAATAGTGATTGTCAAAGATAAAAGCATCAAAGTTATACCACAATCAATCATATTTTGAGACAAGCATATTATACTAAGAATGACAGCTTGTGCTCTCAAGAAAGTGCTCAAAGAAAGGATGGAGACACAACATAAAAGTAAAAGATTGACCCTTCGCAGAGGGAAGCAGGGATTAACATGCGCTAGAGCTTTTCATTTTTGAAACAGGAGTAAAATTATTTTGAGAGGTGTTTGTTGTTGTCAACGAATGGTAATGGGTACACCAACTACCTCGCCAACCGGACTTCCAAGAGCGGCTCCCATGAAGGACGTTATCTCTACCAGCAAGGTAGATCATCCCTCTTCTCTTTTGTTTACACACGTATTTTAGTTTTATTATGGGTGACACTCCCCCCAACCTTTGCTTACACAAGCCATGGCTAACCGAATCCTCGGGTGCCTTCCATCAATCACATACCATGGAGGAGTGTCTATTTGCAAAATTAAGTTGCTTACTCGATGAATCGAGCAAAACATGTGAAGAGAATTATTAGTGAAAGTTGATTAATCGGGCTGGGAACCCCATTGCCGACTCTTTTTGCAAAATTATTGGATAAGCGGATGTGCCACTAGTCCATATGAAAATCCGTCAAGAGTAAATGACAAGGTTGAAAGTTAAACACCACATACTTCCTCATGAGCTATGAAACATTAACACAAATTGAGAAGCATTTTGAAGGTTTTAAAGGTAGCACATGAGAATTTACTTGGAATGGTTTGAAATGCCATGCATAGGTATTTATGGTGGACACTCCGGAATAACTTGGTTTTCATGTGTTTGGAAGCACGAGCAGCGTTCCCGCTCGGTACAAGTGAAGGCTAGCAAAAGACTAGGGAGCGACAAATCAAGAGAGCGATGAACTCGTCATAATCATGCTTGCGGCAAAATAAATTAACTGAGGCATAAAAGTGATACAAGAACTCTGAAGAAATGTAAATCATCGAGGCTTAATTGACTTTTGTTCAGTCATATGCATGCGTGAGCATGTGCCAAGTTAATTCAAACGAATTATTCAGAGGAGGATACCACAATATCATACCTATCTATGAATAAAACAATGCAAGCAAACATCCATGATATGCTACTCATATTAATAAATTGGAGCTAAACATGAGAGATCATGAACTACTAGACTTTCTTAAATGACATATACCTCACATGAACCAACTAAGCATGCTCACATGGATGAGTATATGTACAAAAATGAAAACAAATAGAGTTCATACCAGCCTCTCACCACAATCAGATTGTCGAATATCGTCATTATTGCTTTTTCACTTGTGTAGCTTGGATAATATGAAATGAAAACCACGCTCCAGCCACCGAAGACCATTGAACTCATAATGAACTTTACAAACCAAAGAAGAACAGCAAATATTTTTGGTGTTTTCGAATTTGAGAACAAGAACAAAAGGAAACAAGCAAACAAAGCAAAATCTTTTTGGGTTTTCTTATAGCAAACTAGCAATAGCAAATAAAGCGAAGCAAATGCAAGAAACCAAGATAAACAAGTGGTGAAGAGAAACAACAAAAATATTTTTGGTCTTTTTGTGTTTTAGGAAAGAAACAAAGCAAAAACAAGAAAATGAAAACTAAAAGAAACACAGAAAAGCAAGATGGCAGAAATCTGCCAAAACTTGACAGCAGTACAGAAATCGATTTTTACAAAAATCTTCCGTGGCTCAGCTCGAAAAGTGTTCAACTAATGAAAGTTAGATAACAACCTGGGGAACATGCACAAAAATTGGCAGCTCAAAATAACGTTCTGGCTGTGCGCACGATTTTTTTTTGGTAACAGTCTAGAATCTGTTTTCAGGCAGCACTTCCCCAAATATCATCTCCCTCTCATTAGAAAACCACTCAAAGAAACTAAACAAGTATGTACAAGTATCCAGCAACCATAATATGCAAAGAATGAGTGATGCCGGTATACCTCCCCCCAAGCTTAGGCTTTTGGCCTAAGTGGAGATCAACCCCAGCGAGGGTCTAGGTTCCACGCCGGTGGATCATACATGGAGTAGTCATAATAAGGTACCGATGCAGAAGAAAAACGTGGAGGTTCCTCATACCCAGCTTGTGGATGCGAAGAACTCGCTGCATCGGATGACGAATCGAGGTGTTCCTCGGCCTCCTCCGTGTTGCCTCTTGCACGATGGCCTCCTCCCTCTATGTATGCATTAACTGCACTTTCCGTGACTGACAAATCCTCCCTGGAATCAAGGTTAAACAGAGAAGGTGCAGGCAATCCTACTAATTTTTCAATTTTCTTAGTTATTATCCAAGATTTCTTGTAAATTGTTATTCTATAAGACAGGTTGCTCAAATTAGACGAATCAGAAACAAATTCATGCTTAATCATGGAGGCTATGTCAAGTTTCTCTAGGGGGAGCTGAATATCAAGATGGTGAGGTTCTACACCATGCATAGCTAATAAGCGAGAGGCGATGAGACCTCCACAAATTCCTCCCTTCTCACGGTTAGTAGCAAGTCTATTGGCTATCAAAGCACCCAAGTTGTAAGTCCTATCACCTTGTAATGCAGCAGCTAGAAAGGCTAGATCCTGGATAGATATTTTACTTCCATTCTTTCTTGCTAGAACGCACTTGGTGATGAAATAAGCAAAATAACGAATAGCTGGGAAATGAATGCTACTGATTTTACCACCATCCTCTGAGAAGCTTCTCCCATGACAAATCATCTTGAAGAGATCCAAGAACTCTTGCGGCGATCCCTTTATCTTCTCGCATGATCCCCATTGCGGCACTCGATTGCTGCACAAAAATCATTGAATGGCAAGTTGACAGTTTTATTATAAATTTTGTACTTGAACCATGGGGTTAAATCGTGACCAATTGAATTTAAAATCTTGCACTACTGACATAGTCAGTTTTGCATATTGGCATGGTTCACCATCAACAAAATCATCCAACCCTGCACGAGAGATTAGTCTTTGAACATCTTGCAAAATCCCTGCACTTCTCATAAAGTCCATGCACGGGTAGTAAGCGGGGTATACTCCTTCTTCTCGGTGAACTCTCATGACCTGTTGCACCTCTAATTCTTGTTGGTTGAGTTGGTGCCTACTCCCTTCCATTTTCTAAATTTTTTCAACAAACAATATAAAATTTGATTTGGTGACATATAATTGAGGGAAACTACCATAGGAACTTGCTAGAGTACTAATCATGCATCAAAACTAGTTTCTACCACTTAGAACAAGCATGCAAGCTCACTAAACATGTTACCTACAGCAGCAAAATATGCAAGATATACTCCACTAAACAAAATTCTACTTGGAGGGTTGGAGGAGTCACATACCGAAGAGCAAATGTGCCAAATTTCATACAGAAATCTGGGCTGAGCAAAGAGATCGAGAAATCTGGAGTTCTTGAGCAAAAACACGAGTGAGAGGAAGTTGGTGTCGATTTTTTCGGGAGAGAGAAGAGTGTGGGAGGAAGAGATGCTAAAGTGGGGTAAAGGGGGGCCACACACCAGGGTGGCGCGCCCCCCTTGCTGGTCGCGCCAGCCTGTGGGGTGCCACCCTGGGGTGCCCCACTGGTCATCCCCAGGTGCTCCCAGGTGCCTCATCGAAAAATAGGACCAACAGTATAATTTTTTGTGAATTTTTGAAAACTTTGAAAAATGCACATTTCTGGGTATTAAATTTATTATTACTGGGCAGGAAAAATTTTGAAATCTCCAATTAACTAAAGAACTTTGCAAAACAAAAGTGCTACAGCAAGTAGAACAAGTGGAGGAAGAAAGAAATGTTGTTTACCTCCTCTATGCATATAAAAAGTATTTGTTAACAAGGTTGATCAAGTCTTGCCACCAAATAAATTTTACATAGCATATGAAGAAATAAACCTCAAATCAATCATGTTACCTTGAATTGTATTGATATGGATCCAATCACAAGAGTTTGATATTCTTCTTTAGGCTCATATATTGGACAATCGATAGTTCCAACTTTGATAGTTCTCACATTAGAAATAGTATTAACTCCACATGCTTTTTCAATCCTCTTGGGGAAATAGACGGTGTGCTCCCTATCATCAACATTGAAAGTAACCTTTCCTTTATTGCAATCAATAACAGCCCCTGCGGTGTTAAGAAAAGGTCTCCCAAGAATAATAGACATATTATCATCTTCAGGCATTTCCAACACAACAAAATCAGTTAATATCAAGCGAGTTATTAGTAACTTGAACAGAGAACATCCTCACATATACCAACAGGAATAGCAATGAGATTTATCAGCCATTTGCAAAGATTTATCAGTAGGTATCAACTTATCTAAGTAAAGTCTCTTATAAAGAGAAAAAGGCATAACACTAACACCGGCTCCTAAGTCACATAGAGCAGTTTTAACATAATTATTCTTAATAGAACAAGGAATAGTAGGTATATCTGGGTCGCCCAACTTCTTTGGAACTTTGCCATTGAAAGAGTAATTAGCAAGCATAGTGGAAATTTCCTCATTGGGGATTTTCCTTTTGTTAGTAACAATATCTTTCATATACTTTGAATAAGGAGGCAATTTAATAGCATCAGTCAAAGGGATTTGCAAGAATAAAGGTTTCATCCAATCACAAAATTTATTATAGTGTTCTTCTTCCTTTGGTTTTAGTTTCTTAGCAGGAAAAGGCATTTGCTTTTGCACCCAAGGTTCCCTTTCATTACCATGTTTCTTAGCAATAAAATCTTCTTTAGTATACTTTTTATTTTTATCTTGCTTTTCAGGTTCATCTTCAACTTCTTCTTTATCGTAAACATCATTCTTATCATTACCATTATTATTATTATCATGTTCATTACCACTTTCAGTTTTAGCATCGGAAATAGAAATACTATTAGGATCATTAACAGGTTTAGAGGATTCTACAACATTTTTATGTTTCTTCTTCTTTTTCTTAGAAGGAGCACTAGGTTCAATGCGTTGAGAATCTTGTTCAATTCTTTTGGGATGCCCTTCAGGATATAGAGGATCCTGGGTAGAGACACCACCTCTAGTTGTTACTTCATAAGCATGTTTATTTTTAGAATTATTTTGTAATAAGTCATTTTGCACTTTAGTGAGTTGATCAATTTGAGTTTGAACCATTTGAAAATGTTTAACAAGCATCTTAACATCATTGGAGGTTCTCTCCACAATATCATGCAAATTGCTAATAGCTTGAGAATTTTCCATTAGATGATTCTCTACTCTCATATTAAAATTTTCTTGCTTAACAATATAATTATCAAACTCATCTAAGCATTGCGCAGAGGTTTTGAATACGGAATATCTTCTCTAGTAAAGCGTCGAAGGGAGTTTACCTCAATCATGGATGAAGGGGGAATTATCTCACATATATCTTCTATGGGAGGTAGATTCTTCACATCTTCAGATTTAATACCTTTCTCCTTGAGAGACTTCTTGGCTTCCCTCATATCTTCATCATTCAATTTAATTAAACCCCTCTTCTTCAATATTGGCGTTGGAGTTGGTTCAGGTGTAGTCCAATCATCATGATTCCGGCCTATTTTAGCCAATAATTTTTCAGCTTCATCTGGAGTTCTTTTCCTGAAAACACAACCAGCACAACTATCCAGGTATGCCCTAGACTCAATGGTTAGTCCACTATAAAATATATCAAGTAGATCATTCTTTTCTAAATCATGTCCAGGTCGAGCTCTGATAAGAGAACAAAATCTTGCCCAAGCCTCAGGCAATTTCTCTTCATCTCCTTGGTCAAATCTATAAATTTTCTGTAAAGCAACATGTTGAGCACTAGCAGGAAAGTATTTTCGAAAGAAAACATCACGCAAATCAGTTGGACTTTTAATAGAACCAGGAAGCAAATTATTATACCAAGTTTTAGCATCATCCTTTAATGAGAAAGGAAAAAATTTAGCGACAAAATAAGTACGCATCTTGATATCATCGACAAACAAACTACTCATAGAAGAAAGTTCAATCATGTGTTCTACAGCACTTTCTTTTTCAGTACCACAAAAGGGTGCTTTCTCTACAATAGCTATGTGAGATAGATCAAGAGAAAAATCATAATCTTTATCCTTAATGCATATAGGAGATGTGGCAAATTTAGGATCAGGAGATAACTTATGTCTAACAGTGATATTGTGTGAGAAACTTTTTAATTTTACTTGCATCGGCAGTAGCATTGCATCTATTAATTAAATCATCATTAAGCTCCACATAATCTTCATCAGGATCATCACTGGAATAATCAAGTTCCGGTGAATTAACAGGTGTAGTAGCATCAGGAGTTTCAGTATTTTCAATTTGTCTAGACCTAGCAATTGTAGCATCTAGAAAGGATCCCAATGAACCACTATCATCAAGCACAGCAGAAACATTATCAATATCATAAGAGTTTTCAGATTCAGCAGAAGTACCAGCAAGTGAAGCTTGTGGCGGTGAAACAAGTTTATCAATCACAGATGGTGAATCAAGAGCAAGCAGAGGTACTCGCAGTTGTACCTTTTCTTGTAGTGGATGGTAATATGGCGACTTTAGGATCGCGAGTTTTACCCATGATGGAGAATTTGCAGCGAACAATATCAATCCAAGTGAACTTCCAAATAAAGCTATGCTCCCCGGCAACGGCGCCAGAAAACGGTCTTGATAACCCACAAGTATAGGGGATCGCAGCTGTCTTCGCGGGTAGTAAAACCCAATTTATTGATTCGACACAAGGGGAGACAAAGAATACTTGAAAGCCTTAACAACAGAGTTGTCAATTCAGCTGCACCTGGAAACAGACTTGCTCGCAAGAGTTTATCAGTAGTAACAGTTTTATAGCAGTAGCAATAGTGAAATAACAAGCAGCAGAGTAACGAAACAGCGAGTAGTGATTATAGTAAACGAGCAGGATTAAAATACCGTAGGCACGGGGACGGATAACGGGCGTTGCATGGATGAGAGAAACTCATGTAACAATCAAGCGGGGCATTTGCAGATAATAATAAAACGGTGTCTAAGTACAAAGCAATCAATAGGCATGTGTTCCAATTATAGTCGTACATGCTCGCAATGAGAAACTTGCACAACATCTTTTGTCCTACCAGCCGGTGGCAGCCGGGCCTTGATGTCTACGGGAGCTTCTATTCTTGTAGACAGTGTTGGGCCTCCAAGAGCAGAGGTTTGTAGAACAGCAGCAAGTTTCCCTTATGTGGATCACCCAAGGTTTATCGAACTCAGGGAGGAAGAGGTCAAAGATATCCCTCTCATGCAACCCTGCAACCACAAAGCAAGAAGTCTCTTGTGTCCCCAACACACTGATGTCTACGGGAGCTTCTATTCTTGTAGACAGTGTTGGGCCTCCAAGAGCAGAGATTTGTAGAACAGTAGCAAGTTTCCCTTAAGTGGATCACCCAAGGTTTATCGAACTCAGGGAGGAAGAGGTCAAAGATATCCCTCTCATGCAACCCTGCAACCACAAAGCAAGAAGTCTCTTGTGTCCCCAACACACCTAATAGGTGCACTAGTTCGGCGAAGAGATAGTGAAATACGGGTGGTATAAATAAGTATGAGCGAGTGGCAACGGCACCGAGAAAAGTGCTTTGCCCAGGACGATGAAACAAGCGAGTAGTAACGCAGCAGTATTTAGGAACAAGGCCTAGGGATTAGACTTTCACTAGTGGACACTCTCAACTTTGATCACATAACAGAATAGATAAATGCATACTCTACACTCTTGTTGGATGATGAACACCATTGCGTAGGATTACACGAACCCTCAATGCCGGAGTTAACAAGCTCCACAATTCAATGTTCATATTTAAATAACCTTAGAGTGCATGAAAGATCAACACGACTAAACCAAGTACTAACATAGCATGCACACTTGTCACCTTCACACTATGTAGGAGGAATAGATCACATCAATACCATCATAGCAATAGTTAACTTCATAATCTACAAGAGATCACAATCATAGCCTACGCCAAGTACTAACACGGATGCACACACTTGTCACCATTACACCGTGCGGGAGGAATAAAACTACTTTAATAACATCACTAGAGTAGCACATAGATAAATTGTGATACAAAACACATTGCAATCATAAAGAGATATAAATAAGCACTTCACTACGCCATTCATAACAGTGAATAAGTATTCTGTGAAATATAGCCTAAGAGACCCACACGGTGCACACACTGTCACCTTTACACACATGGGACAAGGAGTCTCCGGAGATCACATAAGTAAAACCCACTTGACTAGCACAATGACATCTAGATTACAAGCATCATCATATGAATCTCAATCATGTAGGGTAGCTCATGAGATTATTGTATTGAAGTACATAGGAGAGAGATGAACCACATAGCTACCGGTACATCCCCGAGCCTCGATGGAGAACTACTCCCTCCTCATGGGAGACAGCAGCGTTGATGGAGATGGCGGTGGTGTCGATGGAGGAGCCTTCCGGGGGCACTTCCCCGTCCCGGCGGCGTGCCGGAACAGAGACTCCTGTCCCCCAGATCTTGGCTTCGCGATGGCGGCGGCTCTGGAAGGTTTCTCGTACCGTGGCTTTTCCGTCTCGAGGTTTTAGGTCCAGGGGCCTTTATATAGGCGAAGAGGCGGCGTCGGGAGGTCGAAGGGGCGCCGACACAATAGGGGGCGCGGGCCCCCCTTGGCCGCGCCGGCCTAGGGTTTGGTGGGCCTGTGCCCCCTCTCTGGCGGTTCTCGTGTGTTCTGGATGCTTCCGGGCAAAATAGGAACCTGGGCGTTCATTTCATCCAATTCCGAGAATAGTTCGTTACTAGGATTTCTGAAACCAAAAACAGCAGAAAACAGCAACTGGCCTTTCGGCATCTCGTCAATAGGTTAGTTCCAGAAAACGCATAAATATGACATAAAATGTGCATATAACATGTAGATATCATCAATAATGTAGCATGGAACATAAGAAATTATCGATACGTCGGAGACGTATCAGCATCCCCAAGCTTAGTTCTGCTCGTCCCGAGCGGGTAAACGATAACAAAGATAATTTACTGAAGTGACATGCCATCATAACCTTGATCATACTATTGTAAGCATATGTAATGAATGCAGCGATCAAAACAATGGTAATGACATGAGTAAACAACTGAATCATAAAGCAAAGACTTTTCATGAATAGTACCTAAAGACAAGCATCAATAAGTCTTGCATAAGAGTTAACTCATAAAGCAATAAATCAAAGTAAAGGTATTGAAGCAACACAAAAGAAGATTAAGTTTCAGCGGTTGCTTTCAACTTGTAACATGTATATCTCATGGATATTGTCAACATAGAGTAATATAACAAGTGCAATATGCAAGTATGTAAGAATCAATGCACAGTTCACACAAGTGTTTGCTTCTTGAGGTGGAGAGAAATAGGTGAACTGACTCAACATAAAAGTAGAAGAATGGCCCTTCGCAGAGGGAAGCATTGATTGCTATATTTGTGCTAGAGCTTTGGTTTTGAAAACATAAAGAGAGCATAAAAGTAAAATTTTGAGAGGTGTTTGTTGTTGTCAACGAATGGTAGTGGGCACTCTAACTACCTTATCAACCAGACTTTCAAGAGCGGCTCCCATGAAGGACGTTATCTCTACCGAACAAGGTAGATCATCCCTCTTCTCCTTTGTTTACACATGTAATTTAGTTTAGTTTTTCTTTATTTATGGATGACACTCCTCCCAACCTTTTGCTTACACAAGCCATGGCTAACCGAATCCTCGGGTGCCTTCCAACATTCACATACCATGGAGGAGTGTCTATTTGCAAAATTAAGTTGCTTACTGATGAATCGAGCAAAACATGTGAAGAGAATTATTAATGAAAGTTAATTAATTGGGGCTGGGAACCCCATTGCCGACTCTTTTTGCAAAATTATTGGATAAGCGGATGTGCTACTAGTCCATTGTGAAAGTCTGTCAAAAGTAAATGACAAGATCGAAAGATAAAACACCACATACTTCCTCATGAGCTATAAAACATTGACACAAATAAGAGGTGATAAATTTTGAATTATTTAAAGGTAGCACTCAAGCAATTTACTTTGGAATGGCGGAGAAATACCATGTAGTAGGTAGGTATGGTGGACACAAATGGCATAGTAGTTGGCTCAAGGATTTTGGATGCATGAGAAGTATTCCCTCTCGATACAAGGTTTAGGCTAGCAAGGTTATTTGAAACAAACACAAGGATGAACCGGTGCAGCAAAACTCACATAAAAGACATATTGTAAACATTATAAGACTCTACACCGTCTTCCTTGTTGTTCAAAACTCTTTACTAGAAATTATCTAGACCTTAGAGAGACCAATTATGCAAACCAAATTTTAGCAAGCTCTATGTATTTCTTCATTAATGGGTGCAAAGTATATGATGCAAGAGCTTAAACATGAGCACAACAATTGCCAAGTATCAAATTATTTAAGACATTCTACCAATTACTACATGTACATTTTCCGTTTCCAACCATATAACAATTAACGAAGCAGTTTCAACCTTCGCCATGAAAAATAAAAGCTAAGAACACATGTGTTCATATGAACCAGCGGAGCGTATCTCTCTCCCACACAAGCATGTATTTATTCAGAGAATGAAAATAGCAAAACAAAAATAAAAGCACACAGACGCTCCAAGTAAAGTACATAAGATGTGACCGAATAAAAATATAGTTTCAAGAGAAGGAACCTGATAATTTGTCGATGAAGAAGGGGATGCCTTGGGCATCCCCAAGTTTAGACGCTTGAGTCTTCTTGAAATATGCAGGGGTGAACCACCGGGGCATCCCCAAGCTTAGAGCTTTCACTCTCCTTGATCATAGTATATCATCCTCCTCTCTTGATCCTTGAAAACTTCCTCCACACCAAACTCGAAACAACTCATTAGAGGGTTAGTGCACAATAAAAATTAACATGTTCAGAGGTGACACAATCATTCTTAACACTTCTGGACATTGCATAAAGCTACTGCACATTAATGGAACAAAGAAATTCATCCATCATAGCAAAAGAGGCAATGCGAAATAAAAGGCAGAATCTGTTAAAACAGAACAGTCCGTAAAGATGGATTTTATTGAGGCACCAGACTTGCTCAAATGAAAATGCCCAAATTGAATGAAAGTTGCGTACATATCTGAGAATCACGCACGTAAATTGGCATAATTTTCTGAGCTACCTACAGAGAATTAGGCCCGGATTCGTGACGACAGAAGATATCTGTTTCGCGCGAGTAATCCAAATCTAGTATTGACTTTACTATCAAAGACTTTACTTGGCACAACAATGCAAAAAAATTAAGATAAGGAGAGGTTGCTACAGTAGTAACAACTTCCAAGACACAAATACAAAATAAAAGTACTGTATCAAAATAAACACATGGGTTATCTCCCAAGAAGTGCTTTCTTTATAGCCATTAAGATGGGCTCAGCAGTTTTAATGATGCACTCATAAGGATGAGAGTTGAAGCAAAAGAGAGCATCAAGATGTAAATTCAAAACAAATTTAAGCCTAACATGCTTCCTATGCATAGGAATCTTGTAAATAAACAAATTCATGAAGCATAATGCAACAAGCATAGAAAGATAAAACAAGTGTAACTTCAAAAATTTCAGCATATAGAGAGGTGTTTTAGTAACATGAAAATTTCTACAACCATATTTTCCTCTCTCATAATAAATTTCAGTAGCATCATGAGCAAACTCAACAATATAAATATCATTCTTATCATGAGTCTCATGCATAAAATTATTACTCTCCACATAAGCATAATCAATTTTATTAGTAATAGTGGGAGCAGATTCAACAAAGTAGCTATCATTATTATTCTCATCAAGTGTAGGAGGCATAGTATAATCACAACAAAATTTACTCTCCATAGTAGGTGGCACCAAAAGACCACTATCATTATAATCATCATAAATAGGAGGCAAAGTATCATCAAAGAAAATTTTCTCCTCAATGCTTGGGGGACTAAAAAGATCATGAAAACCAGCTTCCCCAAGCTTAGAACTTTCTATATTATTATCAACAATGGTGTTCAAAGCGTTCATACTAATATTACTACCAGACATGCAAATAAGATTCCATAGGTTTTTTAATTTTCGCATCAAACCATCCATGTCTTAAATCAGGAAATAGAATAAGAAGCTCATTGTTGTCCATTATGCCAAACTAGTGTAAACAAGAAACAAAAAGATGCAATTGCAGGATCTAAAGGAAATAGCTTCAAGTACTTACAACGGCGAAAATAGCTTAGTAGCCGAGATCCGGAGTGTGATTACCTTTTACCTTTCCTCCCCGGCAACGGCGCCAGAAAATAGCTTGATGTCTACGGGAGCTTCTATTCTTGTAGACAGTGTTGGGCCTCCAAGAGCAGAGGTTTGTAGAACAGCAGCAAGTTTCCCTTAAGTGGATCACCCAAGGTTTATCGAACTCGGGGAGGAAGAGGTCAAAGATATCCCTCTCATGCAACCCCGCAACCACAAAGCAAGAAGTCTCTTGTGTCCCCAACACACCTAATAGGTGCACTAGTTCGGCGAAGAGATAGTGAAATACAGGTGGTATAAATAAGTATGAGCAAGTGGCAACGGCACCAGAAAAGTGCTTTGCCCAGGACAGTAAACAAGCAGTAGTAACGCAGCAGTATTTAGGAACAAGGCCTAGGGATTAGACTTTCACTAGTGGACACTCTCAACTTTGATCACATAACAGAATAGATAAATGCATACTCTACACTCTTGTTGGATGATGAACACCATTGCGTAGGATTACACGAACCCTCAATGTCGGAGTTAACAAGCTCCACAATTCAATGTTCATATTTAAATAATCTTAGAGTGCATGAAAGATCAACACGACTAAACCAAGTACTAACATAGCATGCACACTGTCACCTTCACACTATGTAGGAGGAATAGATCACATCAATACCATCATAGCAATAGTTAACTTCATAATCTACAAGAGATCGCAATCATAGCCTACGCCAAGTACTAACACGGATGCACACACTGTCACCATTACACCGTGCAGGAGGAATAAAACTACTTTAATAACATCACTAGAGTAGCACATAGATAAATTGTGATACAAAACACATTGCAATCATAAAGAGATATAAATAAGCACTTCACTACGCCATTCATAACAGTGAATAAGTATTCTGTGAAATATAGCCTAAGAGACCCACACGGTGCACACACTCGTCACCTTTACACACGTGGGACAAGGAGTCTCCGGAGATCACATAAGTAAAACCCACTTGACTAGCACAATGACATCTAGATTACAAGCATCATCATATGAATCTCAATCATGTAGGGCAGCTCATGAGATTATTGTATTGAAGTACATAGGAGAGAGATGAACCACATAGCTACCGGTACAGCCCCGAGCCTCGATGGAGAACTACTCCCTCCTCATGGGAGACGAGCAGCGTTGATGGAGATGGTGGTGGTGTCGATGGAGGAGCCTTCCGGGGGCACTTCCCCGTCCCGGCGGCGTGCCGGGAACGGAGACTCCTGTCCCCCAGATCTTGGCTTCGCGATGGCGGCGGCTCTGGAAGGTTTCTCGTACCGTGGTTTTTCCGTCTCGAGGTTTTAGGTCCAGGGGCTTTATATAGGCGAAGAGGCGGCGTCAGGAGGTCGAAGGGGCGCCGACACAATAGGGGGGCGCGGGCCCCCCCTTGGCCGCGCCGGCCTAGGGTTTGGTGGGCCTGTGCCCCCTCTCTGGCGGTTCTCGTGTGTTCTGTATGCTTCCGGGCAAAATAGGAACCTGGGCGTTGATTTTGTCCAATTCCGAGAATATTTCGTTACTAGGATTTCTGAAACCAAAAACAGCAGAAAACAGCAACTGGCCTTTCGGCATCTCATCAATAGGTTAGTTCCAGAAAACGCATAAATATGACATAAAATGTGCATATAACATGTAGATATCATCAATAATGTAGCATGGAACATAAGAAATTATCGATACGTCGGAGACGTATCACACACCTAATAGGTGCACTAGTTCGGCGAAGAGATAGTGAAATACAGGTGGTATAAATAAGTATGAGCAGTGGCAACGGCACCAGAAAAAGTGCTTTGCCCAGGACAGTAAACAAGCAGTAGTAACGCAGCAGTAGTAACGCAGTAAAACAGTAAACAAGCAGCGATAGCAGTATTTAGGAACAAGGCCTAGGGATTAGACTTTCACTAGTGGACACTCTCAACTTTGATCACATAACAGAATAGATAAATGCATACTCTACACTCTCTTGTTGGATGATGAACACCACTAATTGCGTAGGATTACACGAACCCTCAATGCCGGAGTTAACAAGCTCCACAATATTCAATGTTCATATTTAAATAACCTTAGAGTGCATGACAGATCAACACAACTAAACCAAGTACTAACATAGCATGCACACTCGTCACCTTCACACTATGTAGGAGGAATAGATCACATCAATACCATCATAGCAATAGTTAACTTCATAATCTACAAGAGATCACAATCATAGCCTACGCCAAGTACTAACACGGATGCACACACTGTCACCATTACACCGTGCAGGAGGAATAAACTACTTTAATAACATCACTAGAGTAGCACACAGATAAATTGTGATACAAAACACATTGCAATCATAAAGAGATATAAATAAGCACTTCACTATGCCATTCATAACGAGTGAATAAGTATTCTGTGAAATATAGCCTAAGAGACCCACACGGTGCACACACTGTCACCTTTACACACGTGGGACAAGGAGTCTCCGGAGATCACATAAGTAAAACCCACTTGACTAGCATAATGACATCTAGATTACAAGCATCATCATATGAATCTCAATCATGTAAGGCAGCTCATGAGATTATTGTATTGAAGTACATAGGAGAGAGATGAACCACATAGCTACCGGTACAGCCCCGAGCCTCGATGGAGAACTACTCCCTCCTCATGGGAGACAACAGCGTTGATGAAGATGGCGGTGGTGTCGATGGAGGAGCCTTCCGGGGCACTTCCCCGTCCCGGCGGCGTGCCGGAACGGAGACTTCTGTCCCCGGATCTTGGCTTCGCAATGGCGGCGGCTCTGGAAGGTTTCTCGTACCGTGGCTTTTCCGTATCGATGTTTTAGGTCAGGGACCTTTATATAGGCGAAGAGGCGGAGTCGGAGGGGCGACGAGGCGACGACACAATAGGGGGGCGCGGGCCCCCCCTTGGCCGCACCGGCCTACCATCTGGTGGGCCTGTGGCCTGATACGTCTCCGACGTATCGATAATTTCTTATGTTCCATGCCACATTATTGATGATATCTACATGTTTTATACACATTATATGTCATATTTATGCGTTTTCCGAACTAACCTATTGACGAGATGCCGAAGGGCCGGTTCTCGTTTTCTGCTGTTTTTGGTTCCATAAATCCTAGTAAGGAAATATTCTCGGAATCGGACGAAATCAAGGCCCAGCATCCTATTTTTCCACGAAGCTTCCAGAACACCCGAGAGTCGCCAGAGGGGGGCCCTGTGGGCCCCAGACGATAGCCCGACGCGGCCAGAGGGGGGCCGCGCCCCCCTGTTGTGTCGGCGCCCCGTTGAACTTCCGACTCCGCCTCTTCGCCTATATAAAGGTCCCTGACCTAAAACTTCGATACGAAAAAGCCACGGTACGAGAAACCTTCCAGAGCCACCGCCATCGCGAAGCCAAGATCTGGGGGACAGGAGTCTCTGTTCCGGCACGCCGCCGGGACGGGGAAGTGCCCCCGGAAGGCTCCTCCATCGACACCACCGCCATCTTCATCAACGCTGCTTGTCTCCCATGAGGAGGGAGTAGTTCTCCATCGAGGCTCGGGGCTGTACCGGTAGCTATGTGGTTAATCTCTCTCCTATGTGCTTCAATACAATAATCTCATGAGCTGCCTTACATGATTGAGATTCATATGATGATGCTTGTAATCTAGATGTCATTGTGCTATTCAAGTGGGTTTTACTTATGTGATCTCTGGAGACTCCTTGTCCCACGTGTGTAAAGGTGACACTGTGTGCACCGTGTGGGTCTCTTAGGCTATATTTCACAGAATACTTATTCACTGTTATGAATGGCATAGTGAAGTGCTTATTTATATCTCTTTAGGATTGCAATGTGTTTTGTATCACAATATATCTGCATGCTACTCTAGTGATGTTATTAAAGTAGTTTATTCCTCCTGCACGGTGTAATGGTGACAGTGTGTGCATCCGTGTTAGTACTTGGCCTAGGCTATGATTATGATCTGTTGTAGATTATGAAGTTAACTATTGCTATGATGGTATTGATGTGATCTATTCCTCCTACATAGTGTGAAGGTGACAGTGTGCATGCTATGTTAGTACTTGGTTTAGTTGTGCTGATCTGTCATGCACTCTAAGGTTATTTAAATATGAACATTGAATTGTGGAGCTTGTTAACTCCGGCATTGAGGGTTCGTGTAATCCTACGCAATGGTGTTCATCATCCAACAAGAGTGTAGAGTATGCATTTATCTATTCTGTTATGTGATCAAAGTTGAGAGTGTCCACTAGTGAAAGTGTAATCCCTAGGCCTTGTTCCTAAATACTGCTATCGCTGCTTGTTTACTGTTTTACTGTTTTACTGCTGCCGGCAATATTACCACCATCAACTGCACGCCAGCAAGCACTTTTCTGGTGCCATTGCCAGTGCTCATACTTATTTATACCACCTGTATTTCACTATCTCTTCGCCGAACTAGTGCACCTATTAGGTGTGTTGGGGACACAAGAGACTTCTTGCTTTGTGGTTGCAGGGTTGCATGAGAGGGATATCTTTGACCTCTTCCTCCCCGAGTTCGATAAATTTTGGGTGATCCACTTAAGGGAAACTTGCTGCTGTTCTACAAACCTCTGCTCTTGGAGGCCCAACACCTGTCTACAAGAATAGAAGCTCCCGTAGACATCAAGCTATTTTCACGGCGCCGTTGCCGGGGAGGAAAGGTAAAAGGTACTCACACTCCGGATCTCGGCTACTAAGCTATTTTCGCCGTTGTAAGTACTCGAAGCTATTTCCTTTAGATCATGCAATTGCATCTTTTTGTTTCTTGTTTACACTAGTTTGGCATAATGGACAACAATGAGCTTCTTATTCTATTTCCTGATTTAAGACATGGATGGTTTGATGCAAAAATTAAAAAACCTATGGAACCTTATTTGCATACTGGTAGTAATATTAGTATGAACGCTTTGAACACCATTGTTGATAATGATATAGAAAGTTCTAAGCTTGGGGAAGCTGGTTTTCATGATCTTTTTAGTCCCCCAAGCATTGAGGAGAAAATTTACTTTGATGATACTTTGCCTCCTATTTATGATGATTATAATGATAGTGGTCTTTTGGTGCCACCTACTATGGAGAGTAAATTTTGTTGTGATTATACTATGCCTCCTACACTTGATGAGAATAATAATGATAGCTACTTTGTTGAATTTGCTCCCACTACAACTAATAAAATTGATTATGCTTATGTTGGGAGTAGTAATAATTTTATGCATGAGACTCATGATAAGAATGCTTTATGTGATAGTTATATTGTTGAGTTTGCTCATGATGCTACTGAAAGTTATTATGAGAGAGGAAAATATGGTTGTAGAAATTTTCATGTTACTAAAATGCCTCTCTATGTGCTGAAATTTTTGAAGCTACACTTGTTTTATCTTCCTATGCTTGTCACTTTGCTCTTCATGAACTTGTTTATTTACAAGATTCCTATGCATAGGAAGCATGTTAGACTTAAATGTGTTTTGAATTTGCCTCTTGATGCTCACTTTTGCTTCAAATACTATCTCTTGCGAGTGCATCATTAAAACTGTTGAGCCCATCTTAATGGCTATAAAGAAAGAACTTCTTGGGAGATAACCCATGTGTTTATTTTGTTACAGTACTTTTATTTTGTATTTGTGTCTTGGAAGTTGTTACTACTGTAGCAACCTCTCCTTATCTTAGTTTTGTTGCATTGTTGTGCCAAGTAAAGTCTTTGATAGTAAGGTTCATACTAGATTTGGATTACTTGCACAGAAACAGATTTCTTGCTGTCACAAATCTGGGCCTAATTCTCTGTAGGTAACTCAGAAAATTATGCCAATTTACGTGAGTGATCCTCAGATATGTACGCAACTTTCATTCAATTTGAGCATTTTCATCTGAGCAAGTCTGGTGCCATTTTAAAATTCGTATTTACGGACTGTTCTGTTTTGACAGATTCTGCCTTTTATTTCGCATTGCATCTTTTGCTGTGTTGGATGGATTTCTTTGTTCCATTAACCTCCAGTAGCTTTGTGCACTGTCCAGAAGTGTTAAGAATGATTGTGTCACCTCTGAACATGTGAGTTTTTGATTATGCACTAACCCTCTAATGAGTTTGTTTTGAGTTTGGTGTGGAGAAAGTTTTCAAGGGTCAAGAGAGGAGGATGATATACTATGATCAAGAAGAGTGAAGAGTCTAAGATTGGGGATGCCCCAGTGGTTCACCCCTGCATATTCTAAGAAGACTCAAGCGTCTAAGTTTGGGGATGCCCAAGGCATCCCCTTCTTCATCGACAAATTATCAGGTTTCCTCCCTTGAAACTATATTTTTATTCGGTCACATCTTATGTACTTTACTTGGAGCGTATGTGTGCTTTTATTTTCGTTTTGTTATTTTCGTTCTCTGAATAAATACATGCTTGTGTGGGAGAGAGACACGCTCCGCTGGTTCGTATGAACACATGTGTTCTTAGCTTTTAATGTTCATGACGAAGGTTAAAACTGCTTCGTTCATTTTTATATGGTTGGAAACAGAAAATGCTACATGTAGTAATTGGTAAAATGTCTTGGATAATTTGATACTTGGCAATTTTTGTGCTCATGTTTAAGCTCTTGCATCATATACTTTGCACCTATTAATGAAGAAACACCTAGAGCTTGCTAAATTTTGTTTGCATAATTGGTCTCTCTAAAGTCTAGATAATTTCTAGTATTGAGTTTGAACAACAAGGAAGACGGTGTAGAGTCTTATAAAGTTTACAATATGTCTTTTATGTGAGTTTTGCTGCACCGGTTCATCCTTGTGTTTGTTTCAAATAACCTTGCTAGCCTAAACCTTGTATCGAGAGGGAATACTTCTCATGCATCCAAAATCCTTGAGCCAACCACTATGCCATTTGTGTCCACCATACCTACCTACTACATGGTATTTCTCCGCCATTCCAAAGTAAATTGCTTGAGTGCTACCTTTAAAATTTCCATTCTTTACCTTTGCAATATATAGCTCATGGGACAAATAGCTTAAAAACTATTGTGGTATTGAATATGTACTTATGCACTTTATCTCTTATTAAGTTGCTTGTTGTGCGATAACCATGTTCCTGGGGACGCCATCAACTCTTTGTTGAATATCATGTGAGTTGCTATGCATGTCCGTCTTGTTTGAAGTAAGAGAGATCTACCACTTTAACGGTTAGAGCATGCATATTGTTAGAGAAGAACATTGGGCCGCTAACTAAAACCATGAATCATGGTGGAAGTTTCAGTTTTGGACATATATCCTCAATCTCATATGAGAACACTAATTGTTGCAACATGCTTATGCATTAAAGAGGAGTCCATTATCTGTTGTCCATGTTGTCCCGATATGGATGTCTAAGTTGAGAATAATCAAAAGCGAGAAATCCAAAATGCGAGCTTTCTCCTTAGACCTTTGTACGAGCGGCATGGAGGTACCCCATTGTGACACTTGGTTAAAACATGTGTATTGCGATGATCCGGTAGTCCAAGCTAATTAGGACAAGGTGCGGGCACTATTAGTATACTATGCATGAGGCTTGTAACTTGTAAGATATAATTTACATAACTCATATGCTTTATTACTACCGTTGATAAAATTGTTTCTTGTTTTCAAAATAAAAGCTCTAGCACAAATATAGCAATCGATGCTTTCCTCTTTGAAGGACCTTTCTTTTACTTTTATGTTGAGTCAGTTCACCTATTTCTCTCCACCTCAAGAAGCAAACACTTGTGTGAACTGTGCATTGATTCCTACATACTTGCATATTGCATTTGTTATATTACTCTATGTTGACAATATCCATGAGATACACATGTTACAAGTTGAAAGCGACCGCTGAAACTTAATCTTCCTTTGTGTTGCTTCAATAGCTTTACTTTGATTTATTGCTTTATGAGTTAACTCTTATGCAAGACTTATTGATGCTTGTCTTTAAGTACTATTCATTAAAGTCTTTGCTTTATGATTCATTTGTTTACTCATGTCATTACCATTGTTTTGATCGCTTCATTCATTACATATGTTTACAATAGTATGATCAAGGTTATGATGGCATGTCACTCCAGAAATTATCGTTGTTATCGTTTACCTGCTCGGGACGAGCAGGAACTAAGCTTGGGGATGCTGATACGTCTCCGACGTATCGATAATTTCTTATGTTCCATGCCACATTATTGATGATATCTACATGTTTTATACACATTATATGTCATATTTATGCGTTTTCCGGAACTAACCTATTGACGAGATGCCGAAGGGCCAGTTCCTGTTTTCTGCTGTTTTTGGTTCCAGAAATCCTAGTAAGGAAATATTCTCGGAATCGGACGAAATCAAGGCCCAGCATCCTATTTTTCCACGAAGCTTCCAGAACACCCGAGAGTCGCCAGAGGGGGGCCCTGTGGGCCCCAGACGATAGCCCGGCGCAGCCAGAGGGGGGGGGGCCGCGCCCCCCTGTTGTGTTGGCGCCCCGTTGACCTTCCGACTCCGCCTCTTCGCCTATATAAAGGTCCCTGACCTAAAACTTCGATACGAAAAAGCCACGGTACGAGAAACCTTCCAGAGCCGCCGCCATCGCGAAGCCAAGATCTGGGGGACAGGAGTCTCTGTTCCGGCACTCCGCCGGGACGGGGAAGTGCCCCCGGAAGGCTCCTCCATCGACACCACCGCCATCTTCATCAACGCTGCTGTCTCCCATGAGGAGGGAGTAGTTCTCCATCGAGGCTCGGGGCTGTCCCGGTAGCTATGTGGTTAATCTCTCTCCTATGTGCTTCAATACAATAATCTCATGAGCTGCCTTACATGATTGAGATTCATATGATGATGCTTGTAATCTAGATGTCATTGTGCTAGTCAAGTGGGTTTTACTTATGTGATCTCCGGAGACTCCTTGTCCCACGTGTGTAAATGTGACAGTGTGTGCACCGTGTGGGTCTCTTAGGCTATATTTCACAGAATACTTATTCACTGTTATGAATGGCATAGTGAAGTGCTTATTTATATCTCTTTATGATTGCAATGTGTTTTGTATCACAATATATCTGCATGCTACTCTAGTGATGTTATTAAAGTAGTTTATTCCTCCTGCACGGTGTAATGGTGACGAGTGTGTGCATCCGTGTTAGTACTTGGCGTAGGCTATGATTATGATCTCTTGTAGATTATGAAGTTAACTATTGCTATGATGGTATTGATGTGATCTATTCCTCCTACATAGTGTGAAGGTGACGAGTGTGCATGCTATGTTAGTACTTGGTTTAGTTGTGTTGATCTCGTCATGCACTCTAAGGTTATTTAAATATGAACATTGAATTGTGGAGCTTGTTAACTCCGGCATTGAGGGTTCGTGTAATCCTACGCAATGGTGTTCATCATCCAACAAGAGTGTAGAGTATGCATTTATCTATTCTGTTATGTGATCAAAGTTGAGAGTGTCCACTAGTGAAAGTGTAATCCCTAGGCCTTGTTCCTAAATACTGCTATCGCTGCTTGTTTACTGTTTTACTGTTTTACTACTGCCGGCAATATTACCACCATCAACTGCATGCCAGCAAGCACTTTTCTGGTGCCATTGCCACTGCTCATACTTATTTATACCACCTGTATTTCACTATCTCTTCGCCGAACTAGTGCACCTATTAGGTGTGTTGGGGACACAAGAGACTTCTTGCTTTGTGGTTGCAGGGTTGCATGAGAGGGATATCTTTGACCTCTTCCTCCCCGAGTTCGATAAACCTTGGGTGATCCACTTAAGGGAAACTTGCTGCTGTTCTACAAACCTCTGCTCTTGGAGGCCCAACACTGTCTACAAGAAAAGAAGCTCCCGTAGACATCATGGCCCCCCTCTGGCGACTCTCGGGTGTTCTGGATGCTTCCGGGGATTCTAAGATGCTGGGAGTTGATTTCGTCCGATTCCGAGAATATTTCCTTACTAGGATTTCTGAAACCAAAAACAGCGAGAACAACAGAACTGGCCCTTCGGCATCTCGTCAATAGGTTAGTTCCGGAAAACGCATAAATATGACATATAATGTGTACAAAACATGTAGATATCATCAATAATGTGGCATGGAACATAAGAAATTATCGATACGTCGGAGACGTATCGGCATCCCTAGCTTAGTTCCTGCTCGTCCCGAGCAGGTAAACGATAACAAAGATAATTTCTTAAGTGACATGCTATCATAATCTTGATCAATACAATTGTAAAGTATATGTAATGAATGCAGCGACAAAAACAATGGTAATGACATGAGTAAACAAATGAATCATAAAGCAAAGACTTTTCATGAATAGTACTTTCAAGACAAGCATCAATAAGTCTTGCATAAGAGTTAACTCATAAAGCAATAATTCAAAGTAAAAGGTATTGAAGCAACATAAAGGAAGATTAAGTTTCAGCGGTTGCTTTCAACTTGTAACATGTATATCTCATGGATAATTGTCAATGCAAAGTAATATAACAAGTGCAATATGCAAGTATGTAAGAATCAATGCATAGTTCACACAAGTGTTTGCTTCTTGAGGTGGAGAGAGATAGGTGAACTGACTCAACATAAAAGGTAAAAGAATGGTCCTTCAAAGAGGAAAGCATCGATTGCTATATTTGTGCTAGAGCTTTGGTTTTGAAAACATGAAACAATTTTGTCAACGGTAGTAATAAAGCATATGTATCATGTAAATTATATCTTATAAGTTGCAAGCCTCATGCATAGTATACTAATAGTGCCCGCACCTTGTCCTAATTAGCTCGGATTACCGGGATTATCATCGCAATACACATGTTTTAACCAAGTGTCACAAAGGGGTACCTCTATGCCGCCTGTACAAAGGTCTAAGGAGAAAACTCGCATTTGGATTTCTCGCTTTTGATTATTCTCAACTTAGACATCCATACCGGGACAACATAGACAACAGATATTGGACTCCTCTTTAATGCATAAGCATGTAGCAACAATTAGTGTTGTCATATGAGATTGAGGATATATGTCCAAAACTGAAACTTCCACCATGATTCATGGTTTTAGTTAGCGGCCCAATGTTCTTCTCTAACAATATGCATGCTCTAACCAATAAAGTGGTAGATCTCTCTTACTTCAGACAAGACGGACATGCATAGCAACTCACATGATATTCAACAAATAGTAATTGATGGCGTCCCCAGAAGCATGGTTATCGCACAACAAGCAACTTAATAAGAGATAAAGTGCATAAGTACATATTCAATACCACAATAGTTTTTAGGCTATTTTGTCCCATGAGCTATATATTGTAAAGGCGAATGATGGAAATTTAAAGGTAGCACTCAAGCAATTTACTTTGGAATGGCGGAGAAATACCATGTAGTAGGTAGGTATGGTGGACACAAATGGCATAGTGGTTGGCTCAAGGATTTTGGATGCATGAGAAGTATTCCCTCTCGATACAAGGTTTAGGCTAGCAAGGTTTATTTGAAACAAACACAAGGATGAACGGTGCAGCAAAACTCACATAAAAGACATATTGTAAACATTATAAGACTCTACACCGTCTTCCTTGTTGTTCAAAACTCAATACTAGAAATTATCTAGACTTTAGAGAGACCAAATATGCAAACCAAATTTTAGCAAGCTCTATGTATTTCTTCATTAATGGGTGCAAAGTATATGATGCAAGAGCTTAAACATGAGCACAACAATTGCCAAGTATCAAATTATCCAAGACATTTTATCGATTACTACATGTAGCATTTTCCGTTTCCAACCATATAACAATTAACGAAGCAGTTTCAACCTTCGCCATGAACATTAAAAGCTAAGAACACATGTGTTCATATGAACCAACGGAGCGTGTCTCTCTCCCACACAAGCATTTATTCAAACAAAAACAAAAACAAACGAACGACGCTCCAAGCAAAGCACATAAGATGTGACCGAATAAAAATATAGTTTCAAGAGAAGGAACTCGATAATTTGTCGATGAAGAAGGGGATGCCCAAGGCATCCCCAAGCTTAGATGCTTGAGTCTTCTTATAATATCCAGGGATGAACCATGGGGGCATCCCCAAGCTTAGACTCTTCACTCTTCTTGATCATAGTATATCATCCTCCTCTCTTGACCCTTGAAAACTTCCTCCACACCAAACTCGAAACAAACTCATTAGAGGGTTAGTGCATAATCAAAAATTCACATGTTCAGAGGTGACACAATCATTCTTAACACTTCTGGACATTGCCCAAAGCTACTGGAAGTCAATGGAACAAAGAAATCCATCCAACACAGCAAAAGAGGCAATGCGAAATAAAAGGCAGAATCTGTCAAAACAGAACAGTCCGTAAAGACGAGTTTTAAAATGGCACCAGACTTGCTCAGATGAAAATACCCAAATTGAATGAAAGTTGCGTACATATCTGAGGATCACTCACGTAAATTGGCATAATTTTCTGAGTTACCTACAGAGAATTAGACCCAGATTCGTGACAACAAGAAATCTGTTTCTGCGCAGTAATCCAAATCTAGTATGAACCTTACTATCAAAGACTTTACTTGGCACAACAATGCAACAAAATTAAGATAAGGAGAGGTTGTACAGTAGTAACAACTTCCAAGACACAAATACAAAATAAAAGTACTGTAGCAAAATAAACACATGGGTTATCTCCCAAGAAGTTCTTTTCTTTATAGCCATTAAGATGGGCTCAGCAGTTTGAATGATGCACTCGCAAGAAATAGTACTTGAAGCAAAAGAGAGCATCAAAAGGCAAATTCAAAACACATTTAAGTCTAACATGCTTCCTATGCATAGGAATCTTGTAAATAAACAAGTTCATGAAGAGCAAAGTGACAAGCATAGGAAGATAAAACAAGTGTAGCTTCAAAAATTTCAAGCACATAGAGAGGTGTTTTAGTAACATGAAAATTTCTACAACCATATTTTCCTCTCTCATTATAACTTTCAGTAGCAACATGAGCAAACTCAACAATATAACTATCACATAAAGCATTCTTATCATGAGTCTCATGCATAAAATTATTACTCTCCACATAGGCATAATCAATTTTATTAGTTGTAGTGGGAGCAAATTCAACAAAGTAGCTATCATTATTATTCTCATCATCAAATATAGGAGGCATATTGTAATCATAATCAAATTTATCCTCCATAACAGGCGGTACTAAAAGACCAATATCATTATAATCATCATAAATAGGAGGCAAAGTATCATCAAAGTAAATTTTCTCCTCAATGCTTGCGGGACTAAAAAGATCATGAAAACCAGCTTCCCCAAGCTTAGAATTTTCTATATCATTAGCAACAATGGTGTTCAAAGCGTTCATACTAATATGTTCTATAGGTTTTTTAATTTTCGCATCAAACCATCCATGTCTTAAATCAGGAAATAGAATAAGAAGCTCATTGTTGTCCATTATGCCTAACTAGTGTAAACAAGAAACAAAAAGATGCAATTGCAGGATCTAAAGGAAATAGCTTCGAGCACACACACAACGGCAACGAGAAAAGTACTTTACCCGGGACCGGAGTATGAGAGCCTTTTACCTTTCCTCCCCGGCAACGGCGCCGTGAAAATAGCTTGATGTCTACGGGAGCTTCTATTCTTGTAGACAGTGTTGGGCCTCCAAGAGCGAGAGGTTTGTAGAACAGCAGCAAGTTTCCCTTAAGTGGATCACCCAAGGTTTATCGAACTCGGGGAGGAAGAGGTCAAAGATATCCCTCTCATGCAACCCCGCAACCACAAAGCAAGAAGTCTCTTGTGTCCCCAACACACCTAATAGGTGCACTAGTTCGGCGAAGAGATAGTGAAATACAGGTGGTATAAATAAGTATGAGCGAGTGGCAACGGCACCGGAAAAGTGCTTTGCCCGAGGACGAGTAAACAAGCGGTAGTAACGCAGCAGTAGTAACGCGATAGAAACGAGTAAACAAGCAGCGATAGCGATATTTAGGAACAAGGCCTAGGGGTTAGACTTTCACTAGTGGACACTCTCAACTTTGATCACATAACGAGAATAGATAAATGCATACTCTACACTCTCTTGTTGGATGATGAACACCACTAATTGCGTAGGATTACACGAACCCTCAATGCCGGAGTTAACAAGCTCCACAATATTCAATGTTCATATTTAAATAACCTTAGAGTGCATGACAGATCAACACAACTAAACCAAGTACTAACATAGCATGCACACTGTCACCTTCACACTATGTAGGAGGAATAGATCACATCAATACCATCATAGCAATAGTTAACTTCATAATCTACAAGAGATCATAATCATAGCCTAGGCCAAGTACTAACACGGATGCACACACCTGTCACCATTACACCGTGCGGGAGGAATAAACTACTTTAATAACATCACTAGAGTAGCACACGGATAAATTGTGATACAAAACACATTGCAATCATAAAGAGATATAAATAAGCACTTCACTATGCCATTCATAACAATGAATAAGTATTCTCGTGAAATATAGCCTAAGAGACCCACACGGTGCACACACTCGTCACCTTTACACACGTGGGACAAGGAGTCTCCGGAGATCACATAAGTAAAACCCACTTGACTAGCATAATGACATCTAGATTACAAGCATCATCATATGAATCTCAATCATGTAAGGCAGCTCATGAGATTATTGTATTGAAGTACATAGGAGAGAGATGAACCACATAGCTACCGGTACAGCCCCGAGCCTCGATGGAGAACTACTCCCTCCTCATGGGAGACAACATCGTTGATGAAGATGGCGGTGGTGTCGATGGAGGAGCCTTCCGGGGGCACTTCCCCGTCTCGGCGGCGTGCCGGAACAGAGACTCCTGTCCCCCAGATCTTGGCTTCGCAATGGCGGCGGCTCTGGAAGGTTTCTCGTACCGTGGCTTTTCCGTATCGATGTTTTAGGTCAGGGACATTTATATAGGCGAAGAGGCGGAGTCGGAGGGGCGACGAGGCGACGACACAATAGGGGGGCGCGGGCCCCCCCTTGGCCGCGCCGGCCTACCATCTGGTGGGCCTGTGGCCCCCCTCTGGCGACTCTCGGGTGTTCTGGATGCTTCCGGGGATTCTAAGATGCTGGGAGTTGATTTCGTCCAATTCCGAGAATATTTCCTTACTAGGATTTCTGAAACCAAAACAGCAGAAAACAACAATCGGCCCTTCGGCATCTCGTCAATAGGTTAGTTCCGGAAAACGCATAAATATGACATATAATGTGTACAAAACATGTAGATATCATCAATAATGTGGCATGGAACATAAGAAATTATCGATACGTCGGAGACGTATCAGGCCTCAAGGGAATCTACTGGATATTAAGGTACTCCTTTTAATAGAGTACCGGAGCAAAGCATTAACACTCCGTGAACACATGTGATCCTCACATCACTACCATCCCCTCCGGTTGTCCCGATTTCTGTCACTTCGGGGCCATTGGTTCCGGACAGCGACATGTGTATACAACTTGCGGGTAAGACCATAAACAATGAATATCATGATGAAATAATAACATGTTCAGATCTGAGATCATGGCACTCGGGCCCTAGTGACAAGCATTAAGCATAACAAGTTGCAACAATATCATCAAAGTACCAATTACGGACACTAGGCACTATGCCCTAACAATCTTACACTATTACATGACCAATCTCATCCAATCCCTACCATCCCCTTCAGCCTACAGCGGGGGAATTACTCACACATGGATGGGGGAAACATGGCTGGTCGATGGAGAGGCGTCGGTGGTGATGATGGCGATGATCTCCTCCAATTCCCCGTCCCGGCGGAGTGCAAGAACGGAGACTTCTAGCTCCCGAGACGGAGTTTCGCGATGTGGCGGCGTTCTGGAGGGTTTACGGCGACTTCGACTTCTCTCGTGCGTTTTTAGGTCGAGGCCGATAAGTAGTCCGAAGGAGGGCGTCGGAGGCCGGCCGAGGGGGCCACACGCTAGGGCCGCGCGCCCCCCTCCTGGCCCGCGCCGCCCTAGGGTGTGGGGCCCTCGGGCCTCCCCTGACTTGCCCTTCTGGCTCCGTAAGTATTCTGGGAAAATAGGGCCTTCTGTATAAATTCCGAGGTTTTTCCTGAAAGTTGGATTTCTGCACAAAAACGAGATACCAGAACAGTTCTGCTGAAAACAGCGTTAGTCCGTGTTAGTTGCATCCAAAATACACAAATTAGAGGCAAAACAACAGCAAAAGTGTTCGGGAAAGTAGATACGTTTTGGACGTATCAAGGCGCGAGAGGGAAGGTGCGACGAGAAAAAAGGCGTGAACCAACGGTTTATGGAAATAATCGCCGACAGGTGGAAATAACCCGCCTCGCTTTTCGTTGTGTCCGGCGTGCCCAGAGCGTCCCCTGTGGGGCGGGGACGGGCTCGGGGCGCTGGACAACATATCAGGTCGCGCTGATAAAAAAAAGGCTTTGGGGGGACGCGACTGAAAACGTTTTTTTATCCGGCGCGTCCCAAATCCTTTTGTAAGACGCTTTTAAAGGACGCGAGTGGAGATGCTCTTAAGCAGTACAGAATACAAAGTAGGATACGCCACACTGGGCAGTTTTGCAGGTTCAGGAGCCTCCCAAGTCCCAACCATAAGAGCAACTATAATAGTATATCTGGTTGTTGGCTATAAGCAAGATGTCATCTCATCTATAGTCAACATATAGCCAACAAGTACAATAGTTGTCTATAAGAATGTACTACTCATATCGTTCACACAACTTATATACGAGCACATGCTAGAGCTAGCTCTTGCATAAGAGCTCACTTACATTCTCTTTTCTCTTTTCTCTCCTCTAACTAGACATAAATATATTATTTTAATCTTTGTAGCCAGCTCACTAGAGTTTATTGTACTTGCTCTAACCAGATGGTCACGTTGTGTTTGCACGTCTCTGTATCATGCAATAGGTGTTGGTGTCAGTGTCACTCTCTCACAGTCTCACTCCTAGTTCCTTCATCAGCTCAGCTCCACCACACTTGGTGGCCATGAATTAAGATCAATCTTTCAGATCGAGCTGCGGTTTCAGCTCAGATGCCTTGCTATGAACAGGATGAACAGCGTGAGGTTAAAGCAGCAGCAGGGATTCGATTGAAATTACTCGAGCTGCATGCACGCATATCCGATCTATATAACTAAATCTTTTGTTTATAATCGTGTCATCTCATCGGGATGCCAAATTTCAGCCTATATACTATGTACAACAACCAGAGATTATGTTACAACACAGTACGGTTTGGGGGGGTGGGATCAACGCAAAAATCACCTCACACCCCGCCCGCGCCTGGGTGGGCGGTCACAGCTCCTTGTTGCCGCCGTCGTGGTCGTCGTCGTCGCAGACGCCGCGCTTGCCGTAGCAATGCAGGAAGACCCAGAGCAGCGCGGCGTTGAGCAGCGTGTTGAACACCCAGGCCCCGATGCCGCTGCACCCGCCGGCGACGGCGCCGCCGAAGTGCATCCACGCGACCCCCGCGTGGCACGCCAGGTTGCACCCCAGCAGGCCCGTCTGGCAGGCCAGCGCCACGGGCGCGCTCCGGGCCGCGCGCGCGACCGGCAGCCCGGCGCCGACCCAGAACCGGAACCCGGACGCGACGGCGTGCGCGAGCGTGGAGGCCAGGATGGCGAGCACCTGGAACGACTGGGAGAACTCCAGCCAGAGGAAGGCCATGGCCACGGCGGCGGCGTGCGCGAAGACGCGGGCGGAGGCGCCGCGGCGGCGGCGGAGCACCGCGAACAGGCCCCGCGCCGCGTGGAGGTAGCGGGACAGGTAGTAGGCGTAGGACCAGAAGAAGACGCGGCCGGAGGAGCGGGTGCCCGGCGGGAAGCAGAGGAGCCACCGCAGCGGGGTGGTGCGGCTACGCCCACGCCACGACCACCGGGTGTCGCGTATCTCCGCGACGGCAGACAGGATCGTGCCCGTGAAGATGGCCGCGGAGACGAATGCCATGAGGACCGCGTGCGCGGAGGGGAGGGGCCCGAGCGGGAGCGGCCTCTTGCGGCGGAGCGCGGCGAGGAGGGCGTCGAGGATCAGGCAGAGGGCGACGTACGACGGTACGCGGCGAGGAAGCAGAGGAGGGAGGCCCAGGTGGAGAACCAGAGGCCGACCGAGGGGCTCCACCGGAATCCTACGATGGCAGGGTGCTCCGCCAGCCAGTACCTGGCGTTGTTGTCGCCGGCGAGCGCGGCCATTGAAGGGTAGTTGCGGTCGTGTGGTTTGGAGGATAGAAAGGGATTTTGGAACAAGGACGTCAAATATATATACTCGCCTGGTAGTCATTTCGTTTGTCGGTCACACTTTGTGGACGGTGGACCCAGTCATGGGCAACCTCGGCCATGGCCCGGTCATAGTCAGACATGAAACTAGTTTCCAAGCTGCATATATATGCTTCTAAATATTGATTTAATCCCTTTGACGCCTCCTATAATCATAGCACCGCCTTAATTTTTTTCCAAATATTCAATAATGGCGGTCTTCTCGAAATACAAATAATTCGAAAACATGCTGGGAACAATTTTTTGACAAAGTCATACCTGATAAAGTTAGAGTAGCAAAAATTATTATTATCTATGATATAATATATATATATATAATTTGGAAATATGTTTCTCGGTGATTCTAATAGTGTTGATTTCATATTATAATAGAAAGTTTATAAAACTTGACTTTTACGCAAAATTATGTGCAACATAAATTAGGACTTTTAAAGGAAACAAGAGAAGACAATTGAAATGGGCTTGTCTAAAGAAATGGTGGCATGACCAGCATGGGTTGGTCATTGTTTTAGGGAAGGTAGGTCATGCATGAAACACGATATGCATGCTTGGTAGTATTGGGGATCCGTCGATACAACCAATCCTAATTAGGCTGGTACCAATGCATCACCCCACTATAGTCTCGCCACGTCAGCTTTTACCCCACTCTCACCCCACTCTCACCCCACGGTGCCAGTGCACGGGCTATAGTGGCAGCTCTCACTTCTCTCTCCTCCCTACCGCCTCGCTACCACCCCCACTAGCACCGCTATCGCCTCCCTCTCGCCCCGCTCTCGCCTCCAACGCAGGCTATAGGCGGGCGGTACCGCCCCCTACCGCCGGGCAGTGGATCCACCGCCCGCCGCTAGCGTCTCGCCCGCCTCTCGCCTCCCTCTAGCCCCGACGCGGGCGGTACCGCCCCGCCTCCAGCCCGCGTTGGCACCAGCCTTATAGGGAGCTCATGCATGAACAAGCGTGCGTGTGTAGTGTTCTCTTGAAAACGGGCGCTACTCGAGTGAAGAAGTGAGTCTAACTTACAATGAATGTACAATAAAAGTGCCTAGGTTCAACCGTTCAGGTCTTCAAGAATGTGATTTTTAGATAGTATTATGTTTCCGCTTAAAATAAGTACCCGGTCATTCGATATGCACCTTAGAGCAAATACAATAAGGTACAGTCAGCTGGCTATAAGAGATAAAATATTATAAGTTTGCTTAGTTGGAGGAGAGAGATTATGAGAGAGAAGAGAACTGGACTCTTATCTAATAGCCAGCTCTAGCACGTGCTGCTAGGCACTATGTGAGACTAAAAGGTGGACCATGTATTGTAAAAGTACTACAGTTTTATAGCTTACTATTGTACATGGTAGCTATAAGTTAACTATAGATGATGTGGCAAATTGTTATAGCCTGCTGTCAACTACATTATTGTTCTTGCTCTTATGGATGTGAGTAACTCTCAATGGACATAAAATCACCGTAATTATCCATCAGATAACAACATCGAAATATGTGTGCAGCTGGAAATTTTGTATGCAATTGTAACTTCATGTACAATTCTTGAATCCATGAATCACAACACAAATCCAATGGTATGGAAGTCGGTCAAGCTAATTTAATTCTCAGTCAACCTAGAATTAGTAAAACAGTAACTAAATCTGTTCGTCTGTTGCTTGCAACCGTGAAATTACTTGAGTGTGAGACCTCGAAATTCTTTAAAGAAATACTTGGAAAAAGTCAAGAGGGGGTCTGTTCGGGTTGTCTTGCTTGAGATCTGGTTTTCCAATCTTAACTTGTTTATATTCTTCGTGTTAGACCTATGTAGTTAATTAAGCTACTTTTTGGATTGCAAGTGTGCACTAAAAAATTGTTGACAACCAAAAGACTACTCATGTATCTGGATTTCATAGATTCTTTCAATAGTTCAAAAACGCCGTCTATGTCTACCAGGTGACATCATTATTCTTCACTGCATAGGTCGGTGTTTATTATATATACATCTAGCGAAATGTATCATACACTGTGCATCGGTTGCTTAACAAATCTCCCTTCATTTTAAAATAAGTCTCTCGACTTTTTTTAAATATAGATGTATCTATAATTAAAACATATCTAGATACATTCGTATGTAGACAAAACTGAGACACTTATTTCATGATGGAGCTAGTATTACATATGCTCCCTCTATTTCAATTATAATTGACCCTTGATTTATCTAGATTTGTATGAATCTACATACTCCTTCCGTTTCCAAAAAAAGTTGCTCAATTTTTTCAAGATACAAATGTTTCTATAATTAAAATATGTCTAAATATCTTCGTATCTTTTTCGATAAGGGGTGCTTTATTACTCCAAAAGTTTTTAAGCATTACACTCAACCTCTGCATAATTAGTATGCACACAGCAGTTTAGTAGTCCAGTATCAAACAAATGGCTATAAAAGAACGATGTAAAAAAGCCAACTACTATAAAACTTCATTGGCTTCAATCCTCCGACTATGCAGCCACCCATGTTAGGAAATAAGCTCCATTTCATCTTCGTATCTAGATGAAATTGTGCACCTCTTTTAGGGAAGGAGGAAGTACTAAATACACATACTGGGCCAAATGATGCCGCTAGTAGGATTACGTACTCCCTCCATCCAAAAATATGTTGCATATAAGTTTTACTCAAAAGTCAAACTTCGTAAAGTTTAATCGGCTATGTAGTAATATATATTTTTACCTATAATATAAAAGTTATATAATATAAAAAAATATTTTACCGTGATTTAAATAATATTGATTTGTGCCACAAAAGTTTGTATATTTTATTATATATTGAATAAAAAAAATAAAAAGTTTGACTTTCACGCAAAATTTTATGCGCAACATAAACTGAGACGGAAGGAGTATGTAGATAAATCCACATTAATTAATTTGGAAAAAAGAAGTATATATCCTTATCGTTCAAGGCATGTGCGTCATTGACCTCTGAGGGCTTCTAGATCGAGTCTGTTTTAGTTAGACAGACTAGACCAAATGGCTTGCCCGTGGAAAAATTAGTGAACTATAGCTTCAAGCTTCCATTCTTCTTCTTCTCGAACCAGGTTGAAGAGTTGGACGAACAACAACAAAGCTGTGTGTGTCAACTGCTCATGGATGATGGATGGATTCGCTTATCTAGATTAGTTTGAATGCAACGTAGTGGAGAAAAAGTCAATATTCTGGGTTGGGCGTACATGAGGACATGAGGTGGTCGGTTCTTGAACCCAGCGTGGTTTACGCGTAATAGTATTGGAATATCAGGCATGCATGCATGCCACTTCTATACGTCTGAAGCATATGTATTTCTTTCTTCAGAATTAAGGTCAATGAATCCTCTTTTGCTGACATCTCGAGAAAGTGGTTAAATTAACTTGCACTGATCCGTACATTGGAAGAAAAATCTGGTTGATGCCTAAAAATGGTTTGACTAAACGGATTGTAGTACTTTGTTAGTGCTGGTCTGCGAACATCGACATATGTAACTTTGTCTATTTGTTTGTTTGTCTTTAAGAAAGGAACTAGGTAGTAAACCTAATAGGTGCAGCTTCTCTGCAGACTCCAACACCGGAGAGGAATCGAAAAGCATATGTAGGCAGAATGTCAGATTTCTTTAAACAACATAGGGGCGCATGCAAATATTTACATATACTTACTCCTATTAACGCGAGCACACCTTACTCTACGAGCACCTGGTGTGTGCAAAACAACACTTGATCAGTGTTGTTAACTCATGGAATTTTTTTTCGAACCATGCAAGAGCCTTGCATGTATTAAAATAGAAGAGGGAAAAAACACAAAAGTGGTTAGAGTTTACAGAACAACCAAGGGGTTCACAAAAACTAAAGAAAAAAGAAGAACAACCAACTGAAGAAAAACAGACTACTCGACCTTCTAACTACACGGGAAAGATTAATTTCCTAGGAAGATTAAGCGACATGCACTAGCTAAAGACCATTGCCTCCCTTCTGTCTTGATTTGATCGATTAGCACATTGACTGGCTTGAATGTGTTGTCGAATACTTGAGCGTTTCTTTCACGCCAGATAGACCAAGCGACCAGTATCACCATGAAGTTCAGTTTGGTTTTGTTTGTTCCTTCCGTCCTTGCTCTTCCCTAATGCCACCATTCCTGTAGTGATCGATCCATGAGTGGAACGGCTTGCTGCAACCCAGCCCAGTTAACTCATGGCATGTAACTCAACGATTGCACACTATGGACAAATCGACTTCATGTTAGCATGCTCAGAAATGGATGGAGTAGAGTAAAGGGTCCTCAGCTTAGAGCTTGCAAGTGTCAACCCTTTCCTGTCCTTGTTCTTGACCACGGGCTGCCATGGCTGCAGAAATGTAATCATTTGGAAGAGAATGTAGTTCTACTTGGACAAGTAGTTGTCTTCCTTCTAGAAGCATGTGCTTGATTTGTTTGAATAATAAACTGTTTTCTGCCATCAACAGTCATGTACTCAACTGGATCAATTGTTTTCCAAGTCACAGTTAATATTCTGGCTGAATGCATCAGGTGGTTGGTTTTTCCAGAAACTTTTTCTAGAGGGGCAATGAATATAGTTCTAGATGCCGGAGAAAAGTTTGGATGTATTCATGTACAGTATGTAACTCCACGACTTTTGTGTAATTTCTCTTATTTTTTTCTAGAGAATGAAGTTGGGTTTCCCATCCTGACATGAAAGGTCAATCCCCTCCGCTCTGCTGCTGATATCTATAGACAGTTCCTTCCTGAAATATATAAAGGAAGTGATTAATTAGGAGTAGAATGCATACTCTTTTTTTCCGACATAAATAATACTCCCTCCGTTTCTAGATATGAGTTGTATTGTTTTTGGGGAAAGAAAATTAAAATACGCACGTGGAGAAAATATTACACCAGGTTTGAATGAGATTATTCCTGAATAATCGATGTGAGAAAATAGAAAAGTTTTGCAAAAGATAAGGAGATAGAATACAAGTTGTGCAACACAATACACCTTATATTACAATTTTTTCCTAAAAACATATACACCTTATATCTAAGAACAGGGGACTAGTACAATATTATCTAAGAACCCTATTTTATTGAAATAATCATTTTGACCTGCTAGTGTAGCAGAGGAATAACTGGATCTTCAAATTAAGGAATTGGACCAACTTTCAGAGATTGTAAAGCAATGTTTTGTCATGAAGTCACTATGCTTAAGCATCGTGTGAAAGCTGAATCTGCAAACAAACTATCATCCTGGCTTATTTCTCTTCCATAAACTCTAGGATCCTCCTTCTTTTATGTATACTAGATGACCCGGTGCGCCCCGGCGCACAGGCAAATGCAAGACATTAATATAACCATAAATTTATGTGACTGATGTTTGTTTATTTGTCCAAGCATTCAGTAGGTCTTCTACAGCCCTTAAGCCTGTATAAGCAATTTTTTTATAGAAAATAAAAACTTTCAAGCAACTATCTACAGATAACACATGTACAACACATGAGCAACTTTTTGTGCATCCAACCATTTGTTCATAGCAAAGAGAAATAAATGTGTATAAACATTATGTTTTTCGGTGCCATCAAGACATTCAATAACCCAATAAGTACATAAGAATACATCAGGAGCATCACTAAGAAGCAAAGAACAAATGGGCCCAGGCCACCAAATGGTCCTGATCATACTTGTATACCAAGATCACTATACATCATTACCGGCGGTTCCTCTGATATTAAGCCTATCAAACAAATACAAAAGAACTACAATCAAATATACAGTTGAAAAAATAGAACATACATACTGACTAAAAAAAGTGAGGACTATTAACCTTGCTATGAGGGCATGCGTGTGACTTAACAAGATTTCAAGTATCCTCTACTTTGGACTCCAAAAAAAAATGAATTTGGTAAGCACGTAATAAAATAGAAACAAAAGTGTTCAACCAACAGTGTAGCTATCTGCATAAGATACTACTTTAGAAACACATTATCTGGGATAGTTTTCAAATCTATTTCTCCCTCGGTCCATAAAAGGATGTCGGGAGGTTCGTCTAAATTTAGATGTATATTTATGTACTATAGAGTGTCAAGATACATTCGAATTTAGACAAACTTTCGACATCATTTTATGGATAGAGAAGTATGTTCTATCAGTACAAACATTGAGGTTGCGATTCCCAGCCAACAAACTGCAGCAACATGCATAGCTTCTACCACTCTACAAATCTATAATATCTGGGGTGATTTCTAAAGGTGTTATCTTCTATCCGAAGTAAAAACACGGATACACATTAACATAGAAACACCGACCTTACTCCAAGAAGCAGTACTCAAACTCATCAAGAACTCAGATTGTATACCTCAAATATCTCGATTTGATAGGGTGTTGGCTGGCGTATAGTGGCAAGTCGACAACGATTTGAGTCCGCCTAGTCTCCACATTGACGCGACCTCTTCCTCCAAAATGAATCTGAAACTAAACAATAACTAATAGCATACACCCTTCCAAATAATAAAGCCACAATTTAATCTATGGAGATTTTTTCTTGGGGAAAACAAAGTTACTTTAAATTCTTCACTACCTTAAGAAAAGCGTGCTATTACGAACCAAACATAGAATATGTAAAGGCATCCATGAAAACAATATGCAGCTTCCCTAAGCCGACGCTCCTCCTCCCATTTCTTCATCTTGAGAGCCGGCCTCATGGCACTACACACATAAACAACCAAGTAGAAAATCAAGCAACAAAATTAGGTAGATATAAAACCATAATCCGAAACAAGGATAGTAAATGATATGATATTTGTAACACCCCAGAAAACACGTTAAGGTCAGGAGAGGCACAAAACTTGACATAGCCGAATAAGCGCCAGAGAAGAGCAAAGCACATGAGCATAGAAAAGAAGCAACCCTGTGAAACTCGTACAACACAACCACCAATGACTCTAGGATGAACCAACTACACAGACACAAAGAAGGGCGCAGCGGCACGCCACACCAGATCGTGGTAATTGTGTAGTTAATTTGTTACTTAGTAAGATTTTTTTTTTGTTTTTTTGGAAATTGTAACTGAGTATGTGTTTTTACCTGTGGGTTCTATACGGTGGTGCGGGGTAGCTGTCATTTGAGTGGTCTGTGATGTCCTGTGTCCGAATTTAGAGGATGTGTCTGCATAGCGGTAGTGTTAATTGCGATGGTTGGTCGTCCGTGTATGGACATGCTTGTATCAGTGACTTGTGTCAGTGTTTTTGCAGTGAGGAAGCTTTGTGTGAATGGTTGCACTGAGGAAGCTTTGCAGTGCTTTCATATATAAGCTGTGCAGAATATTTGTTTTTCTTACCATGGAAGTGGATAAGGATTTTGTTTGCTTGATTCAGTATTCTTCAGAGGGGGAAGCAGTCGCTCCTTTTCATGATTAAGCGATATAGATTGCTGCCTCTATGTATAGGAGTGGTTCCCATGTAAGTCTGTGGTGGATAAATTTTGTGGGACCTGAAGTGTTTAGTGACAACTTTGTTTTACTATTTATTGAGGATGGTACGGTGCATATGTCGAGCGTTGCAAGTCTATTTGTTGTTCTTAGCTACACTTTCTCAGTCTTATATATTACTTAGAGGTAAAAAAAATTTGTAACCACTTCGCAATAAAACTGAAGGGATGAATTGATCTAAAGTATACGAAATACCATGCCTATAGACAACAAATTAATTGACCAAACGATCATTACATAAACAGAGTCCGGATATTAAGAAGCACATAATACAGAAGAAGCAAGCATGCAGATAGAATACAACATAAGTGATAGGCAGTACACAGGACTTAAACAGTTTGTCTGAATGTTGTCCTAGTCCTAGACATGAAAATAGTTAAGCCCAAGACGATGGGTTTTTAACAACCAGAACGAATGTGCATAAAGGAGTCTTTGTGCTACATATTGGGCAGATAGAGCAGTCTGGAAATAGTGCGGACGATAGCAGATATAATATCACTGACAAATGAACTGTCTTGGTGTGAGCATGCACATGAGAATCTAATCGTCTTCTGAGAAGTTCAGGTCTTTCTTTGACTTAGGGTTTTTGCCATCATCGATCTTCCAGATGAGTTGGAGACTACCTGCAATTATAAGTACTAGCAATGATTGGCGCGGCGGCACGCCGCGCCATATGGTAGCTGGTTTATGGTAATTTTTGGTGGTTGCAAATGTTTGTAGGCTCCGGTGAACGAAGGCCAACATCCGCTTGTCAACATTATCGAAATCGGTGGGACCAAGGTGCAAAGGCAGTGAAGCACATATAACTTGTAACTCACAATGTACAAACAAATATGAAATACATTGGCAGTGTATTAGCTGACGCAGTAACATATGACCACGACTATCATAAGTTATCTGCGATATCATCATATTGGGCATCTATGGCATTTCTTCCTTGGACATAGAAATCGGCTTATACAATAGGAGCCTATTTATGCAGTAACCTGTGACTGCATATCTTAGTTAGCTTACGTGTTTCACAAATCCCTGTACTCTCAGAAATTCTTTCATCAAGAAGGCCAGGTTCAGCAACACGCACATGTACATTCTTGTAGTCTGATGTTTGAAGCATCAAATAGCCTACAAAATACATAATTAACTATGTTTATTAGAAAATCTAGATGATAGACACACATGTTCATGGCAATCATTTCTACACGTCCTTCCAGTCCGTTTTTCCAGTGGTACTCAATTAGACGATTAGCAAACAACCAAGGGCTTGTCGTGTATAGGAGTTTAATGGTTTTTTCTCTAAAATGAGAATTTTAACGACTTGATATTGCCGTATTGGTAGCCTTTGCACTCCTGCATTTGTTTTGAACATGGACTAAGAGGTGGTGAGACGATTTGCTAAGAAGAAAAAGGAGACAGTAAATCCCTACCCCATTCTTTTCACTGGAGCAGTCTCCGCGTGCCTTGATTGGTAAATTTGTAGCCAACATCACACAACAAACCAAAAGAGAACTCAGCAATTCATGCATGCTTTTTTCCCATATTGATTCATGTATGCTGGAAAAGCTAAGCATCTAAAACGTTGAAAATTTAATCCAAATCTGCCAGAACCAATTTGGAAAACAATAATCTAACAGAACCATTGTAGAAGCACCATACGGTCGTCCGCACCCAACCAGGCGCTTATGTTAATGTAAGCTGTGAAGCTGGTGTTGTTCTCACCTGAGGTGACAATGGAGTTGGTCTTCGGCTGTAAACCATTAGTTCTGTACGGGATCATCTGTCGTGGCACATCGACCAGCTGGAGGGCCTGCAGGTTTGGTGCCGTCAGTGTTTGTCATGACAAATTGTACTAATAGTTCAGTTTGGTAACAAATCAGGCTAGCAGTGTTCGTCTAGTAGTATTTGATTTTGCAGATTTGGGATTGATAGATATTAGTCAGCTGATACCCTTTCCTGATTGTGTAGCCGCTGGGCAATTATTATTAAGGTGTGACTGTACCAGGCATAGAATCAGTATTTTCTTTAGTGTTTAGTGATGAGCATGAATGCTATTTGTAACAGAGATGGTGACTGACCTTTTTAATTAGAATAATGGAAGTGTTCTTATTGTAGTTGATAGTTGCAGTGCATTGTCATCTAAATGTAGCCGGTACAAAACTCCGAATAGTCCGGTGAAGCAAAATTACAGTTAGTTAAGAAGTATAGCTCGAGAATCATAAGAAAAGTAGCACCTAATAGGACTAACATAATATTTTCATAAATGTAGAAACAAAACTCCGTTCCATAGTAGTAAAGCTTGAAGAAGCTTTGTCCAGAAGGCAGACCCACTTCATAATGATCCAGTATCGTACAAATATGCATATGCACTATGGATTTATTGTCTTGTGACAGGGGAGCTATAGGTAAATATTGTGCTTTAGGAGGAGGTGCTTCCAGAAATTCTAATACTCTCTCGGATTCATATTACTTGACACTAATATAGATGTATCTAGACACATTTTAATTACAGATTTATCCATTTTGATGGCAAGTAATATGGATCAGAGGGAGTACTAATTTGAACCAATATACCTAAAAGGCTGGAAGCATAAAACTTTTTTTTCCTTTTGTAGAGATTGAATTTGTTTAGTAAGTCTTGGGTCAGTTAGTAAATTAGATGCTCACAAACATAAATGATTAGTCTGATACTTATATTGGCATTGTTGACAGTGAAGCCTCAGAAGGAACTGTCTATTTAGGAGGTAGAAGTAGCGGTTATTGAAAGTATAATTTATGTAGCTTCAAAATGACAATATAGGAAAATGGGTCTTGGTAACAATGACGGTGAAGTTTTGAAAGTATAATTTACGTATACATTATGACATATGACAATGTGCCACTTCATCAAAGTAACTTCTATCTAGGATTGCCCTGGATAATATTTAGAGCAACATCTAAAGAAAAGAAGTAAACTGTCTTACTAAATAGTACAACAATGTTTTGAATTCATATCTAGAGAGAGATTCAAATAGTAGGGTATGTAATAAGACCTATAGATATAATTTTTAAAAATAATTTATAAAATCAAATCTGCAGTACCACCAAATAGTATAGTTTCTTGAGGACTACACAAATATGTGACCATGTAGGAAGATCACCTTCTGATAGTTCAGGTTTGTTGCTCTTTCCTTTATTTTGCTACAACACTATTGATTGTTGTAACTCAACAATTAGGATAAAGAGGAACACGATTTATTGGATAAAATGGTCACACTGCAGAATGGTCTTGGTATCTATTTATCAAGTAAGAATTTCAGAAATAATTCATAACTAACTTTTCTGAACATCATTTTTGGAGAATGATCTCTTATGAAAATTGAACAATTAGAAAGCCGAGTTACTGAACCTTTTCTTAATTTCCTAGTTGTTCCATCTTCTCAAGACATATTAAAAGTATCAAGTGATCAACAATCAACTTTGTACACATTACACAGCAACTTAATGCGATATATAACAAACTGCAGGATACATGAAAGCCAGCTGTTAACTCGATTTGTTCAAAAACAAATTGTATATGAAATGCACGTACATCTAAATAAAACCTTTCCATCAAACACATAGACTGTTGTGAATGAGCTGGATGCGAATGCAGTACATCAGTGGAAGTATCTAAACTGAAAGTTGAGTTCTTAGGTTGATCTCATATACAATAAGACATATCCATGACACAACAGTTTTTAGTCACGGCTTAAACAGGTGGTATTACGTCAGATTGGCAGGATCTGAATATGCAAACCAACTGCTACATAAATATGTCTACATCTAACAGTTAGCATGAGCTGAATTTCAAATTATCCAGTTGGATAGACAAATGTTTATCTTATAATATACTCGGGTTGTCTAGCATTCTTGGTTCTAATTCATTCCCAGATTATCATCAGTATTATCCGTAGTCCTTCGGGCTATTCATTATCTTGGCTTCTTGATTTTTTGAGAGTTGCATGGTGGTACTGTTTGAAGATTTTCATTCAAAATTGAGAAAAAATGAAATACAATGCAACGATACTCTGTAAATACTAAATAGGCTTTTATATTAACCGTAAATGTAGCATTAAAAATGCATGGAAGGAAGCAACATGCAGGCGATGAGCAGTAGATAACCTTTACGTAATATCTGAACTCATATATCCCTTGAGAAAACTAACTGAATTGATATACTACACTTGGAACGTTATAATCTAGAACAATAACATGGTCATATAGGACTCCCAGGAAATTGAAACTCCCACCTACTGCATCAACAACTATAACTTGGTCAGTATGTCTAATTCAATATATTCAGGACCTTTGAAACATTGATATTTATTTTATTATACTCGTTTTCATATGTCTCAACAATTTCATCACAAAAACAACCACACCATATATAGGTCTTCTATTTGCACGTTACCTCAAATATATATGGATGTTGGAAGGTGGGATGTTTGCAACTGCGTATATGAAAGTAGCATGTTGCAACCAATGTCATTCTCACGAAAGGATTAGTGCAGCAGAGGGTTGATACCTTCATTGTGGAAGTCAAGGTGCTACTTCTTGCAGGGTACATGCATATTGGGCCTGTCGTCATGGGAGCAGGCCATGCCGACCTTCCCATAGCAGGTCAACCTCGTCACCTCGTTGTCCGCCATGAATTGTCATCGCAACATGACCAGTTTTTGCTTCGCCGTCCTCATCCTTTTCTCCCATTGCTGAGATAGCAACGTTGAGGTAGCGTCAACTTGGTCGTTGACGCCTCAGATGCATAGAAGACAGGAGACATTGCTCCAACTGACTTGCCTCTCCTCCCTACAGGCTAAAGCAACCAATCGAGTCACACATGTGCAAAATCATTTTTTTTCTTGATTAAAACGATAGGGATCAGACCAAACCGAGTCTGCCCGCCGCAGCGTCAGACCAATCTGCTTGAAGAATCACGTCAGTACACCTCCTCCTCTCCTCGCCAACAATTGTGAGATTGATTACAATGCAATGCAGCATCTTGGTCCTGCAATTAGTCATGAACAATCAATTTTTGTTTTGTCTGAACCAGAACAAATTCAGATGGCAAATAATGCATTAAAAAAAATTGTACCAGCATGTAAGGAAAACTCTCCTCAACTAAGATTATATGGTCTTGGCTACAGGTTACACTCGCTCTTCAGGGTCAGCCATCTAAACTCTGCCATCACTAAAAACTCCGATGGAAGAAGTTGAGTAGAGAGTGCACCCTGGAAAAAAGTACAACAAAGGAAAACATTATTTGACTAAATATACAAGATACATCAAGCGAAAATACATCAGAAGATAAAAATCCATATAAAGAAACGTACCTGTGTGACTGTGAGATGGCACATCTAGAGATCAAATTGGCAGACTTAAAGGGTCAGAGATGAAAAGGATTGTTGAGAGACCAGATTGAATCGTATCTCTTTTCTAGATTGATTACAGGGTCAATAAATATCCCAAATTCATGAGGGGAAAACGAAGAGACAGCGCTGCAAAAGTTGAAGAGGATAGGCGCGAGGAATCGCTCGGCGATGAGGATCTTGCCTGCAGACCCTCACATGTGAACATCTACCATAAGGAAGTGAAGATAAGCCGAGAGAGGCTTTCCTGCGCCCCTTCTTCAAGCTGAAGAGGCTTGCCCGGAGGGGTTTGCTTGCATCAATCCAGACCTCGTCCGTCGATCTTGTTGTTGTTGACTCAGCCTATAAACGAATCCATTGCGGGGTCTGGCTGATCTACGCGTCGCGAGATGGAAATGAGCTCAGCCATGACGAACTGGAGGTGAGCCCGCAGGCAGCCCCGAGAACCTCGGGGTACACCGCTCAATCCCGTGCTCCAGCATCGAACCTGGCCGGCGAGCTCATCATGGGGGCGTCAGTGGTTGATGCGAAGAACAGGGCGCCAAGGCAGGAGTGAGGCCATGGAAGAGGGAGGGACCAGGCGCTTCGCTACATACACACGACCAAGCCATCTAAAAAGCCCACCATCGAAGCATCGTGAACAAAAACTAATAAAAGTGCCCACGCGTCGACAGCGTGTGAGTTCTCAGCCTCCCCAAAATTCTAAGTGGGCGCCGAAAATGTACACAGAGAATACCCTGCGAAATCTAACAATTCAAAGTGCATACGTGTCAGCTACATATTAACCCAAAAGAAACTTCAAAACTCTCTCAAAATTGATGTTGGTTGCCGTATAATATAGTACTTATACATGGTTCATCAGAAATCGAAAGAAAGGTGCTTTATTAGGACAACCTAAGTTTACCTCATCGATTGTAGAACCTAATGATGGTACACTTCATGGTGTAGGATTTATAGACGGTGGCGGAGTTGAAGTTTCACCAGTGCCCTGAACCTAGTTTGGAGCTTGAGGAATGGGGAGACTCTCATTGTTTTGACCTGTTGTGGGATCGATCTTGCCTTGTCGCGGGGTAGCATTGGCCCGGATAATTGGTTTAGCGATCTGCATTTGAAGGTGGTTGTACAACGCGTCTAATGATTCACACCTTGGGGCGACAACAACGCTGTACTCTTTTCCCACGAACAGCAAGCAAATCCTGGGGCAAAAACAAAAAGTGAGCAATATCATTCAACATTTTTTCCTGTGTGCTACTTAAGAGGACGATAATAACATGCAATAGGCACACAATGTGGTCTCAAATGGTAGATGAACACAAGAGTCTTACTGCTCTACTTAGAGGTTTATTATAGATGGAACACACATTCTTTTGGAGGCCGTCAAATGAAGGTCGATCTTAATATGTTTGTGACTAAGGTGCTTACGTACATTCTGCTCTTCGACATGAACCAAATTCTCTTCGCAACATCCAGTTCATGAAATATAGAATAGCTACAACTTTGTTTGATCATTTTCCTCACCAGGCTTGGCATGCATCAGAAATTTGAACCATTTCCAATTTACATATAGTGTAGCTTCTGTATCAAGTTGAATAGTTTCCCCTCGGACTCTTGGAGGTCATAATCTAATTTAGTGTTCCAAGAGACAACTGGAAGCTGCTCCCGATTTCTTCAGCTTCTGAAAACAGCTTCTGCAGTAGCATAAGACAAATGGTATAAGAAAAAATACATAGGACAAAAATTGTCAAAGGAAAATGGATTGCAGTTCAGTCTTTCACCTCCTTGTCTGAGAGAAATAAATGAGGAGCATTCTCAAGGTCTGCTATGCTGCAATTAAGTATCAAAGTAAATTAGAGGGGTTCACCATATCTGACCACAAAATCTCACTACAAACTACAAATAAATAATTTAGTTACCTAGTACTACTATGTTGTTTTCAAACAATTGTTGACAATTGAGCAAGTCCAATACACTGCGATTGAGGTATACATGAGAGCAATTTTGTCAGAAACATTTGACTTGATGAACAGAACTTTCAGCTAATCGTGTAGGTTTAGGATCTGACTATGAGGTCATTAGTATCTTCATCTTGCTGTATAATGCAAACACGTATGCTGCAACAAACCGGTTTGCAGAGGTAACCAATTACTTCAATGAAGAATGAGTAAAAGGCTTCTAATTGTTCTAGTTAATAACGATGGGCAGGCACAACAATTTGATTGTTCCTACATTGTTTTTCAAGTCTGTAAATATATTTGTCCTGTCAATGAGCTTAAATTTCAGAAGGAATGATCTCAGCATCCTGAAATGTAGGCGAAGGAAACATAAGACCTGATTTGAAACACTGCAATTGTACAACTATTAATAACAAGAGACAGTAAAATTAAAGAAATCAATTTCTTTATTGCCCCAATTCTTGTAAGAAGTCCACCAGTATTCCACTCATAAATTTTAACCTCAATTGGCTCGTCAAGTTGCATAATCTCTCTATTCCAAGACACATGAATCATTGTATCAGTATGAGCAAGGGAGCTATGCTCTCGAACTCATCAGGATCAGAATATGTAGATTGAAATGAACAATGTGGGGACAAAACCTGCCTGGGTCGGTGCCATGTGAGGCATCGGAAGAGCCGCCTCGTGAACAGCAGCAGACGGATGCTCAGCCTGCGTGCCCGAGCACCTCGGCGAACACCACCATGTCGGGCACGGCCAACGTCCTGGCCACACGGTTCTGCTCATCCACGGGGAGGCCACGACGAAATTTACTAATTAAACATGATTAAGACATAATCTATCATATTTGTCAGTCAGTAAAAGTCTGAAGGCAATTTTCCAGTGATGTTATTTGCACTGTAAGAGAACAAATAAGCAATGCTTCAAGAAATCCTAGATTATCGATTACTATAAGAAAGAAGATACTGCATCAGAATCTATAAGAAATGAAAAATGAAAAACGACACATTGCATCAATATCTTTACTATAGTCCTGTATACGTGTACAAAAGGGAACTATTTTAGCTAAAATGATGTATGTAAACATTTAAGTAGCTCCACTGTCAAGATTAAGATCTGAATAAAATTCACACCTTCTCAAGACCAAGGAAAATCTTTTGATAGAAATTTCAGTTCTATGCAAAATAGCAATTAATGTAATGTTAAGTCCGCCAAATGTACAAATTAAATAGGGAAGGCGGTGTTTCTTGAAATTTTTGAAATAATATGGCATTTCAAAATTTGGAATTGCATGTTCCTTAAATGTTATGAGCTAATAAAAATGAAACAATTTGATACCATTGAGACAGTAACACCATGCATTTCTTACAAAATACTTCAAACATAATGTGTAGACGTTAAATGAGAGGGGTTGGTGATCAAATATATGCCGGTAGCACCATGACCACCTCAAGTTTACCAGGTGATATGATCATGCTTACCAGGACTATCATCAGCCAGTACTTGACGCCATCACTTCAGAAATGTTGTGTATCACCGACTCTTGCATGGAGTGAAGGACTATATACAGAGAACCAAACCTGAAATGTGTTGAGAAAAAGGTAAGTCAATCACATTCATGTCCCTATGTCCCAGGTTGTAAAATCAAAATTGAAAACTGGGAATGGTTAACAAATACAAACAGAACTAAGAAGCACGAGGTCATTTAAGTACAATGCAATTGCTCCCAGCACGGAGTACCCCATAATTAGCCTGGTTAGCACCACCCATGCTAAGAATATAATATTTATTTGCAGTTATGTAGATATTACTACACATGTCTAAGAACATCAGATAGTTTCAGAATAAACGGGTATGTTAGAGACACAAAAAAATTAAAGAGAACTAAGAACGATGGTCAAAAACATTCTTTACTCGCCTCTCAACATATATGATTTGCTTAGATTTCAGTATCTACATGATGACTGATGGCTGATATTTTCCTGTTGTTTTTCCAGGAACCTAACATTCAAAATCAACGTGTATTTGCTTAAAGTACTGATATTAATGGAGCACGATCTGAAATAGCTAAATGTAAACAAGTGTCTAATAATGACCTGGTGCGTCCCGCGCACAGGCGAAACCAACACAATATTGAAGCCATGTGTAATACTACACTATTTATTTTGGTTGTAGAATATTATGAATTGTTTGGGTACTTCATCTACATGAATTAGAAATCCTTTTCTTAATGTTAAGCTTTCTTGGCAGCATTTCGTTTGCCGGACCAAAGACCGTTATAAACATCTCTCAGGAAACAACCAACTTGCTTTTTCTTAGTTGCTTTGGCGAAAGATCTACTATCTGGTGACAATATCTTGCTTCAAAGAGGGCAAATCCTGTATGAACATGTTTTTCAACCATGCTTGATTGTAGAAGAGCATCATGTGAAAACTTGCTACATATTTTGATAATTATATATTTGGGGAATTCAATCCCTCAGTCCAGCAACCATAAGTCATATACTTGAGGTTACGTGAGGTATAATCGATGGAATGAACAATACAATATGGCTGCCAGATCCGAGTACATATATACCAATAGCAATACATATTGGACAGTACCAATGATCCTAGTAGATTGCTAAAGAGGCGATAAAAGCTCTTGATTTAGACAACCTAGAAAAATACATATTTATAACTCTTAAACAGCTATAAATTTGAATATTTTTCAATATAAAGTTCTAAGATAACTAATCGTAACCTCTGATGTTCACATAATAATTTACGTAAATTGGTATAACTTTTTATAGCAGTATGATACACTCAAACATAAACTGGGCAACCATCATTGAATTGGAATGCAAACATCAGCAGGTCTTTTCCAAATCAAACCGAGAAGTAAGACAACAGTAGACTGAAAAAATAAGATTAGTGGAAGAAGGAACCAAATAATTCAACAAATATATATCCAGCGGAAAAAAAACTACCACTTCCCTCTCTCAGCATGCAAGCTAACATTAGAGAGCAAACGGCAACAGGAACATACCAACACAAGCACTTCTATCCCAGAAGCATTCGGTGAATATACGCTTTCACTTCTGTTACATGTTACTGGATCATGCGATACTCTTAACTAACTTTTTTGCGAGGATAAGATACTCTTAACTCACCACAAACATAAAACTGCCACAAGGAAACTTTGTCCCCTCCGACTGCTATTATTTCAAGATAACATCAGAACCGGAAAAAATCGAGAACTGATAGTTCCCGTTCACACACTATAAAAAACCTAAACACATTATACAATAATAATGTAGCAGAAGCATTTAACATTGAAATCCAGTACCTACTTGAATGCCCATAGGAGTGAGGACTGACTTGAGCTTCAGCTGCGCCACGACCTTCCTTCTGTAGTTTGCTCCCATGTGTCATACACCTAAGCATCACAACAAAGATGTTTCAGAAAAGAACAGTAAATTCAGGAATGGATTCCCACGAACATGGATCTATTGTTTTGAGTTCCTAAGCACAGACAAAGAGATATACTTACTTACAAACACCACCACTGTTTACAACAATGCACACCTTGTATGCCAGAAATCACTATCCCAAATAAACACAAACAACATGAAAACCTCACAAAATACTCTCAATATATTTAATGGAAGCTTGTTACGTGCCCAACGCACCAGCAAATCAAAAGCAGCTTGTGTTACATGCCAAAGGATCCATTTAGATAATAAACAACTGGATTATGCTCTATTATTCCCTCCATGCACATGCCAACACCAACCTAAATAAGAGAAAGGGTCAAACATAAGTATCCCCATTCAGAAAATTTTAAAAATATGCTTTTCTAGGAGAAGAGCAAAGGAAACTTATATTGCTAGTAATAAATATACATAAGAACTGAAAGAAAAATGTACCGTTTTTGAATTGCACATAATATATCACTGTTTTACTCCAAATACAAAAACAGCGCAAGATTATATCTACCATTCATCATGAAACACTTCACCACTCACAGAGGCCCAAGGGATGGAGAGGCATAGAGTCTATATCCTCCAAAATGGTGATGATAACCATGGCACTTTGCTTCTGCACAAGGAGAATATGCTATGTATGGCTCACACCTTAACCAGTATCAGAGATGCATAGCAGGAATTATAGGAAGCGTATGTAGGTCACTTCAGCTTTTTGTAGTGAGATCGTTTAGGGTTCTTTGCTCAGTGATAACGGTTGAGTAGATTAACTTCACTGAAATTTTATTAGTAAGGAAATCAAATTATCAGCATGTAAGATTCTGGGCTATTTTGTAGCGTCCCATTTGAATCTGCGGGCCTTAAAGTTCTCTGGCATTATATTGAACTAAAGGTACACTATAGAGACACATGGTCTAGATGAAGACACTGGAAAATCTGCATTTAGATATGCCGTTTTATTCCTGTAATTCCGTATCGGCCACTAAAATCAAATGGTTCTCTCCTTTTGCATTAGTAATTCTATATCAGCCGCCAAATAACAATCTACAAAAGTATGAACAAGAAAAATCCATGGAGAAACACCAATTTGTACAATTAAACCATCAGCTTGATTTTGAAGTTATTCTTGATGTCTCAAATTGTCATTGATTTCAGTCAACTCAAGCTGCACATAACTAATCAAATTTCATAATCTTATTCCTAATCACCACATGACTAAACTGCTCTCCCAGTCAACCATCACGGATTGTTGAATAACACAATTGACTGCCAGAAACTGCAGGGATGGTTGTTTTATTTTAGCAAGTGCTTAGTCATGTGGAATGGGGGACCAAAGAGTATATATTGGTGACTTCCAAACAAACATGAAAGAATATACAAATTCCAGATATTGAAATGACACTAATGAGTAACCGAAGTACCACCTGTGCATTTTATCCTACAGTACGAACTATTTTGCTATTGAATGAAACACTACACACAAGAGACACCCTCTGGTACCTCGTGGGGTGACAATGATAGTGCAATGGCACCATATCTGGATAGATATTTATATCCCCTTTTCCCACCCACATAAGGTGCATCAAGGGCATGCTGGCCAATGGCATCATATATGCTGAAAAAGTAACAAGCTATTTTAGTCAATTGGCCGCTCCGAAGTAAAAGAAAATAAAAAAAACTGGGAAAATTATTCAAATAGGACAAATGGACCGAATCGCCAATAGCTCCATAAAGGCAATTCTATGCAAGGATGAATGAAAGAAACCAAACATGAAAGTGCAGAATCAAAGTATCCAAGTATCAGAAGTAACTCGCAGAGGAAGCATAGCTTAAAACATACTGAGTTTAAATTAAGAAACCAATTATCAAAGTGCAGAATCAAAGAAAGGATGAGTTGAGTTTCATAGTCATGAAAATTGAACACACACATAGCACTCGTGTCCCCTCCCTATGCTATTATTTCAGGATAATATCAGCATGCTATTTCTCTCACGTGGAACATTATTCAGTCCAAACAGGTCTTGCTAATCATTTAGCTGCAATTGGAGAAAACAAAAGTGGTATAATCAACACAGCTAAAACTAAAGAACAATAATGCTTATAGAGCTAAGAACGGGTCTATAGAGTCCCGCTAATTATTCAACTACAAAGAGAGAAAATAACAGTGGCACAATACTCAGAACTAACCATATTCTAAAACTCATCATCTTTAAACCAAAATTTTCGTTGGTAGAACCAAAATGACAAGAATCCTAAGTGATCATGTACATTCAGATATAAAGGACGCCAAATTTAGCAAATAAAAAAAATGAAGCTATTGATTTGGGCACCTGACTGAAGATACATGGTGGTCTAGCTGAGCTTGAGCAGCAAAATGGCTTAGTGAAGATGTGCAAATGGAGAATTGTTAATGAAGATATGCTATTCTTAAACCAGAATATAAAACAATAATATATGCAACACTGCTTAGAGTAACTGACGATGGCTTAAACCTACTAACTGCAGCTCCAGTGTTCAAGCTCTAGGACACAAATTTTATTTTTGTTTTTTTTATTTTTCCATAGTTTCTCTGTTTTAGCCAGCAACACTGAAGCTTTACAAAGATATGGTTTCATATCTCAACTTGTCTTAGGTCGTCATAATATTACTTGCACTTCAAAAATGTTCAAACATTTATTTCGTCAATTTGGGGTATTACACTACAACCGCTATACACAACATGAAAACCAATGTGGCCGCTGCCCTGCAGTGTGCCTGGGGACTCTGGTTCAATCAGCCCAGCGCCGGGCTAGAGGCGGGTAGGGGATGGGCGGCGCCAAGGCATGTCTGTGTCTGACAAAGCATGAGAACATCACCGGGACGTCGCCTCTGCGGCCACAATATGCTACCAAGACAACAGAAGCACGTACCTGCTTCTGGTCGCTCATTGGCCATTGTCATTCATCAGCTGAGGTCACGCCGTTGTCTAATTCATTTTTCCAGTAGGAGACTCTATTTATAGAGTGAACAATCAAACAGACTTGTTCAAAGATTCCTTTAATCTTTTCAGTTTGGTTACAAAATATAAATGAGCACAGTGATATAAAAAATGAAGCTTGTATGCTCACAACAATAGGCTCTTATGAACTGAACTCCAAATACTTCAGGACAATACAATACAAAAGTAAGTAGGTCATGCGGTATAGTAAAGCGAAGTATAACAGTACTACCTTGGTTTCACTCATGCCCGGCCCACGAATGTCCTGGTGATGATACTCCTTTTTTGAAGTGCAGTAAAGCTACACCTAAGAATAGCAGAAACCATTGTTAGTTGTTGCCACTGACACTGAAAATCTGGGATTGAGCATTATTTAGCAGACCACATACAAATATATAAAAAAATTCTTAAAGCAAAACAATATTGCTCACACCGTATCTCTCTTATCATCTTTGAGACAATAAATCTGAGTTACAGGCATTGTGCTGGAATGGATATAACATATTTTTCAAAAAAAGTCAAATCTGCACCAGGATTTTTTGTAGCCGAAAGTTGAAACTCGAGGCACCAAATCCTTTTTTTTTTGTAGCGCACACACCTGGTTGCAACCATATGAAAGCAAAACAAATTTTAATGAGAAGCACCCAATAAAAGAGAACTGCTACGAGATGAAAAAAAAACAGATCCAAAATCTGCAACTCACCGAGTTCCACGCTCGTGGGCGCCTGTGAACTGGGATCATGGTCAGCGTCAGCCTTCTTGCTTTTGAGCGAAGTCGTCAATAAGGAACTCCTTTTAGTTCCCCCATCTGAGAACGAACACATGGTCTGAACAGACGTATTCCTTGGTTTGGGGAATAAACCCCAAGCAGGCATATTGAAGAGGATTTGGGTGGGGAATCGAGATAGAAGGGGGTAAGTACCAATGGGCTATCTGGAGAGGAAGCAAGGAGGCGCAGCAGAGGCACCAGTGCAGACAAGGACGTGAGGAGGAGTGAGCAGCAGCGCCGCCGCTGCGCTTCCCCTGAGCAGGCAACCGACACCCTCCTTGGCTCAAACCCCGTCCTCCTCCGTTCCCTCAACCTGCACCCTCGTCCACAAGATAGAGAGGGGAAACGAGAGTGAGAGCAGAGAGAGACAGAGAGCAAAAGACACAGAGAGGAGGGATAACCAAACCCGAACGAATTCGGCCCTGTACCTGAAACAGCAGGACCAGCTCGGCCACCTCCTCCATCGCCGCACCCTTCGCGCTCACCTCCTTCTGCAACCGAATACAGCCGCCGCCGCCGCATCCAGACGACGCCGTCACCGGCCCCGTGTCCAGCCGCCGCGGAGCACGCTCCCTGCGACCGGTGGCCCCCGTGTCCATCCGCCGCGGTCGCTAGGGCGCCGCTCTTCCTGCGGTGGAGTCGCAGAGAGGAGAGGAGCGGGAGGCGGCTCGGGGCGGGAGTGGGGAGGCGGAGACGAGAGAGAGAGGAGACACGGGCTCAGATATTTTCACGAATCCAGATCTAGGTTTTACCGCGGGACATGGGCGCGACGCGGACGGCGTGTGCAGAACGGACGTGGTGATTGTGCTGGATCGCTCGCTGAAACACCGGCCCCGCACGCACATGGGCCCAACCGTCATGGAGTCATCCAGATTAGCAAGAAGTGAAAGAAAAATTACTGCATCCGACGGCTGAGATGAAAAGTGGGATGCAGATTTTACTGTTGCAACCTGATTGGACGATCCAGATTCGTTTGCCCCTTCAGATCCCCTGGTTGAGAGGGTAGTCTTTGAACATTTATAGGAGAAATGCTGTAAATAATTATGTTGTAACTTTATCTTGGTGGGTTTAATAAAGTGGCACTGTGGGGGGCTCCCTCACAGTAAAGTTAAAAAAAATATTACCTGAGAAAGAGGAAAACATTTTGGCCGATGTCTAAAAGAAGATGGTTACTCTGGAATGATTGGCAATGCAGAAACTACCGACTAGTTGAAAACACACCCATTTTCAGATGTCACGTTTTCAAGTTTTCAAAAATGTGAAACAAATCAGGGACATATATTACGTTGTATATTATGCATATGCAAAGTTTTATCCAAAAATTTGAAAATGCCTGGCCTCCACTAAAAAATGATATGCACACAGTTATGGAATACTATTCATTTTGTTCTTTTTTTTCTACGCACCGTATATGGTTATATTTTGAAAGAGAATTTTGTGTATGTACAAGATACAACATAAGCTATGTTCATAATTTATTTCACAATTTTTTAAAAAAACTTGAAAGTGTGACAGTAACGGGGTGCGGGCGCAGTTGCGAAATATTGACACGCACAGCCGGTGTGGATGACGTCCTCCTCCAAGAGCGACGGACGGATGGAGGAAAAGTCGTCGTCCATCGTCGTGTTCCACATTTTATTTTGTGTGGAGAGAAGGCTACTACCCGACGACAGTACGACACCGGTTGCTAGTTCCTCTCGCTGCTGTGATGACATAGTTAATTGATCAATGATTGGTCGTTAACTGATTAAAATTATTTTATCCAACTCGTCTTTTAAATTACTGGAAAATCAGCCAACCTGTTACTACTTTTGACTGAATTTTTGTCAAAAGAGACCACCTGCCTCAATTCATTGATAAAAAGGACCATCTCTGAATTAAATTGGCAAAAAAGACCCCCTCTGGGGTGGCGGCAGCGCCCCCAGCCGACACGTTGCGCTTGCCGCCGGAGGGAGTGGCGGCAGGGACCCGCCGCCGCACCAGGTGGCGGCACGTTGCTGCGAAGTCGCCGTTACGTCGCGCCGTCAGCCGCCGTCCGCCCCTGTGGGCCATGCCGCCGGTGCATGGGGCGGCATCCCCAGGTGGAGCCTGCCGCCGCACCGTGTGGAGGCATGTCCTCGAGGGAATCTCTCCGGCCGACAGCCTTCTGCTGACGCTGACTAAAGAAACGGCGTTGATTCCGAGGCGATTAGAGACAAACTGCGCTGATTTTTATGTGACTTTGCTGATTGTGATGATTCCCGCTCGCGAAAGTTTGCAACGTTTTTATCAGTGGATGCACTACAGTGTACAGAAATTAGACTGAGATTTGTAACAGTGGACAAACGGCGCTGATTTCGATATGCCCTGTGAAAGATGCTCAACTCTTCTTTATAAGCCTGAGTGTGTTTCGTCTGCGCGAAATCAGTCACTCAGTCTCTCATATTTTGCCTCTCGCTGTAAACTCAGACGCTTAGCGTACCGTGCAGCACTCAATCTCTCTCGCTTTAGCCTCTTGCTGTGAACACACGTTTAGTGTACGATGCAGCAGATTGAGTTGCAGAGAAGACAGATCAAAGTAAGACTCTCATGCTTTGCCTCTTGCTGTGAATGTTACTAGCGCGTGTAATTAGAGAGAATGTGATTAGGATATTTGTTATTTTAAAATTCGTATGACTATGATTACGCATGTAGTTAGTGGGTATGGCCGCATGCATGATGGGAAACGAGTGGTCTGTGCAAGTAATGAGAGATTTAAGGGAGGCTGTGCGCATGCATGTAGGGGTAAGAAAGGAAAGATTTTTTCAGCTAATCACTCCTTAAAAATCGCGCCAGAATATATACGCCTTAAGCAATGAACCGGAGGGAGTAGTTTATTTGCAAAGAACATTGTAGAGTAGTATATTATGGCTGTCGCAACACAATAATATTTGTATAGTTCATATTCTCAGCGGATTAATATTTGGTAGTATTACATGTGGTAGCAGATAAGTGGTTGGTAGTACCCTTTTATCCTAAAAATAGGGACACATGCGAATATTTGTAAATATATTTGTTGAATATGAATTTCAGGTGTAATAGAAGTGGACCGCTTGTGGTGTTGACGATTTGCATTATTTGGGAATTTCGTGGCGCGTAATTTATTACTGGAAGAACCGTCATCTTCAAGTTGAGGTATAAATGATGTGGTCTTATATTTGATGTTAGAATATTTATCTGATGGATGGAAATTTATTCCAGATTTTGTATGGAATTAATAATTGAAAATTATTAAGTGCATGTTATAATTGATATAATAAATTATGAAAACAGTAATATGAGTTCAGGTGCGATTTTACTAATATAATTTTAAACATATGGTTGTGCGGTAGGTACGATGGAAACTATGTTAGTGTTTTATGGAGACGTCGTATGGCACGAATTTTCTTGTGTCGATGTGTCGCGTTGCGACTCGATGAAAGTTGTAGTGACAGACATGGTCAATAGAGAATTTTTGGATGTTAGAAGATGCATCCGAGCACAGTTTGGGCGTGAGATGCGTGGGAAGAAGATGACCGTTGAGGCTCTCATCGCCGTAGAAGGGAATGATGGGACACCTGCCCGATGGGGTTTGCGGGAGATAAAGAGTGATAGAAATTGGGGTACGTACATGAGGTTTGCAAGCACACCTGGTGCTGCTATGTTCGGAGAGCCCATGGTGTATGTTCAGTTTATATCAGGTGATGATGGTGCCGAAAGCAGTACCGGCGCTGGTGAAGAGGAGATGGCCATCGTCACAGGACCGAGCACCGTTCAATCGGAGCTTTTGGCCCCGACCGCAGCGAGGCATGATAGGCCAATCGAGCATAAGGCACCGACCGTAGGCCATAGCACCGGCCCATCGGAGCGGATGGTCGCCCGGCTTTGTCGCCGAGCCAGGATACTGGTCCGCGTTCGTTGACATTAGCGAGCGTGTGGGGGGACTGCCGGAGGCGTTGGACGATGACGCTCGTTCTTCTTCGTCGGAATCCTCCTCGGACGAAGAAGGCGTCGGTCCTTCCCGGAGGGCGGTTGCGGCACCAATTGATACGTCTCCGACGTATCGATAATTTCTTATGTTCTATGCCATATTATTGATGATACCTACATGTTTTATGCACACTTTATGTCATATTCGTGCATTTTCTGGAACTAACCTATTAACAAGATGCCGAAGTGCCAGTTCCTGTTTTCTCCTGTTTTTGGTTTCGAAATCCTAGTAACGAAATATTCTCGGAATTGGACGAAACGAAGACCCAGGGGCCTATTTTTCCACGGAGCTTCCTGAAGACCGAAGAACATACGAAGTGGGGCCACGAGGTGGCGACACCACAAGGCGGCGCGGCCTGGGGGGGCCCGCGCCGCCCTATGGTGTGGCCCCTCGTCAGGCCCCCGACTCGCCCTTCCGCCTACTTAAAGCCTCCGTCGCGAAACCCCCGATGCGAAAAAACCACGATACGGAAAACCTTACTGAGACGCCGCCGCCGCCGATCCCATCTCGGGGATTCTGGAGATCTCCTCCGGCACCCTGCCGGAGAGGGGATTCATCTCCCGGAGGACTCTACACCGCCATGGTCGCCTCCGGAGTGATGAGTGAGTAGTTCACCCCTGGACTATGGGTCCATAGCAGTAGCTAGATGGTTGTCTTCTCCTCATTGTGCTTCATTGTTGGATCTTGTGAGCTGCCTAACATGATCAAGATCATCTATCCGTAATACTCTATGTTGTGTTTGTCGGGATCCGATGGATAGAGAATACCATGTCATGTTAATTATCAAGTTATTACATATGTGTTGTTTATGATCTTGCATGCTCTCCGTTACTAGTAGAGGCTCTGGCCAAGTTTTTACTCTTAACTCCAAGAGGGAGTATTTATGCTCGATAGTGGGTTCATGCCCGCATTGACACCGGGACAAAGTGACGTAAAGTTCTAAGGTTGTGTTGTGCTGTTGCCACTAGGGATAAAACATTGGCGCTATGTCCGAGGATGTAGTTGTTGATTACATTACGCACCATACTTAATGCAATTGTCTGTTGCTTTGCAACTTAATACTGGAGGGGGTTCGGATGATAACCTCGAAGGTGGACTTTTTAGGCATAGATGCAGTTGGATGGCGGTCTATGTACTTTGTCGTAATGCCCAATTAAATCTCACTATACTTATCATGTCATGTATGTGCATTGTTATGCCCTCTCTATTTGTCAATTGCCCGACCGTAATTTGTTCACCCAACATGCTTTTATCTTATGGGAGAGACACCTCTAGTGAACTGTGGACCCCGGTCCATTCTTTAATACTGAAATACAAATCTGCTGCAATACTTGTTTTTACTATTTTCTCTCGCAAACAATCATCTTCCACACAATACGGTTAATCCTTTGTTACAGCAAGCCGGTGAGATTGACAACCTCACTGTTTCGTTGGGGCAAAGTACTTTGGTTGTGTTGTGCAGGTTCCACGTTGGCGCCGGAATCTCCGGTGTTGCGCCGCACTACATCCCGCCGCCATCAACCTTCAACGTGCTTCTTGGCTCCTCCTGGTTCGATAAACCTTGGTTTCTTTCCGAGGGAAAACTTGCTGCTGTGCGCATCATACCTTCCTCTTGGGGTTGCCCAACGAACGTGTGAAATACACGCCATCAAGCATATTTTCTCGGCGCCGTTGCCGGGGAGATCAAGACACGCTGCAAGGGGAGTCTCCACTTCTCAATCTCTTTACTTTGTTTTTGTCTTGCTTTATTTTATTTACTACTTTGTTTGCTGCATTATATCAAAACACAAAAAAATTAGTTGCTAGCTTTACTTTATTTGCTATCTTGTTTGCCATATCAAAAACACAAAAAAATTAGTTTACTTGCATTTACTTTATCTAGTTTGCTTTATTTACTGTCTTGCACTCTATATTAAAAATACAAAAAAATTTAGTTACTTTTGTTACTATGTCTAGCTCTGAACCTGTTACTTCTTCACCTGAAGAATTAGTCTTCACTTTTAAACAAGGGGATGAGGAGAGTTTTAAGGATGCTTGGTCTAGAATTTTTACTTCTTATCGTAAAACTGAACCTCAAATGACTCTAAGTTTGCTCCTTAGTAATTTTTATTTTGGTCTTATGGTTCGCTATAGATATGCTTTGGATACTTTAGTGGGAGGAGATTTCCTTCATTGCAATGGGGATCAAGCTTTTAATGCCATAAAGAAGTTGGTTGCATCACATGATTCAGCTAATAACTTTGATTCAGCCCTCACTAGCATATATAGTAGATTAAACAATCTCGAGATAAGTACATCTCGCTTGGATGATAACTATTGCCACATTCGTAATCGTCTTGAACAAGTTTTAGTGAACTCTAAACTTTCATTGTGGGATCCTACTGTTAAAATTGTTATCGGAGATCGAACTCTTCATGCCTACTGTGATATTATGTATGAATTTTGCCTTATGCCCGAAAGCATTTATAAATCTTTGAAACTTTGGGGAGTCGATGAAGGAGGAGAAGAAATAACTCTCATTGATAACTCTATTATAATTCCTAAGGGAATAGCTGCAGGTGTGCATACAACCATTCTTGGAAGAACAATATCCATTGATTATCTTGTTATTGAAACAGGAAAAATCATACTCGGGAGATCCCTGTTGAAACTATTGGGAGCAGTCATTGATGTGGGAGAAGGCACTCTGAAATTCACCTCTATACCAGGGGGAAATCATATATTTCCTAAACCAAAGGGAAAGAAAAACAATAAGAAAGGTAAGGGTAAAGCCCAAGGTAAGGTTGACACACCATCTCTTGATAACACTTGAGTTACACTTTCTGCGCCTAGCTGAAAGGCGTTAAAGAAAAGCGCTTATGGGAGACAACCCATGTTTTTACTACAGTATTTTTGTTTTATATTTGTGTCTTGGAAGTTGTTTACTACTGTAGCAACCTCTCCTTATCTTAGTTTTGAGTTTTGTTGTGCCAAGTAAAGTCTTTGATAGAAAAGTAAGTACTAGATTTGGATTACTGCGCAGTTCCAGATTTCTTTGCTGTCACGAATCTGGGTCTATCTCCCTGTAGGTAGCTCAGAAAATTAAGCCAATTTACGAGCATGATCCTCAGATATGTACGCAACTTTCATTCAATTTGAGCATTTTCGTTTGAGCAAGTCTGGTGGCCTAATAAAATCCATCTTTACGGACTGTTCTGTTTTGACAGATTCTGTCTTTTATTTCGCATTGCCTCTTTTGCTATGTTGGATGAATTTCTTTGATCCATTAATGTCCAGTAGCTTTATGCAATGTCCAGAAGTGTTAAGAATGATTGTGTCACCTCTGAACATGTGAATTTTTATTATGCACTAACCCTCTAATGAGTTGTTTCGAGTTTGGTGTGGAGGAAGTTTTCAAGGATCAAGAGAGGAGTATGATGCAATATGATCAAGGAGAGTGAAAGCTCTAAGCTTGGGGATGCCCCGGTGGTTCACCCCTGCATATTCTAAGAAGACTCAAGCGTCTAAGCTTGGGGATGCCCAAGGCATCCCCTTCTTCATCGACAACATTATCGGGTTCCTCCCCCGAAACTATATTTTTATTCCGTCACATCTTATGCACTTTGCTTGGAGCGTCGGTTTGTTTTTGTTTTTTGTTTTGTTTGAATAAAATGGATCCTAGCATTCACTTTATGGGAGAGAGACACGCTCTGCTGTAGCATATGGACAAATATGTCCTTAGGCTCTACTCATAGTATTCATGGCGAAGTTTCTTCTTCGTTAAATTGTTATATGGTTGGAATTGGAAAATGCTACATGTAGTAACTCTAAAATGTCTTGGATAATTTGATACTTGGCAATTGTTGTGCTCATGTTTAAGCTCTTGCATCATATACTTTGCACCCATTAATGAAGAAATACTTAGAGCTTGCTAATTTGGTTTGCATATTTGGTTTCTCTAGAGTCTAGATAACATCTAGTATTGAGTTTTGAACAACAAGGAAGACGGTATGGAGTCTTATAATGTTTACAATATGTCTTTTATGTGAGTTTTGCTGTACCGTTCATCCTTGTGTTTGTTTCAAATAACCTTGCTAGCCTAAACCTTGTATCGAGAGGGAATACTTCTCATGCATCCAAAATCCTTGAGCCAACCACTATGCCAATTGTGTCCACCATACCTACCTACTACATGGTATTTATCCGCCATTCCAAAGTAAATTGCTTGAGTGCTACCTTTAAAATTCCATCATTCACCTTTGCAATATATAGCTCATGGGACAAATAGCTTAAAAACTATTGTGGTATTGAATATGTACTTATGCACTTTATCTCTTATTAAGTTGCTTGTTGAGCGATAACCATGTTTCGGGGGACGCCATCAACTATTCTTTGTTGGATATCATGTGAGTTGCTATGCATGTCCGTCTTGTCCGAAGCAAGAGAGATCTACCACCTTCATGGTTGGAGCATGCATATTGTTAGAGAAGAACTTTGGGCCGCTAACTAAAGCCATGATTCATGGTGGAAGTTTCAGTTTGGACATATATCCTCAATCTCATATGAGAATAATAATTGTTGCCACATGCTTATGCATTAAAGAGGAGTCCATTATCTGTTGTCCATGTTATCCCGGTATGGATGTCTAAGTTGAGAATAATCAAAAGCGAGAAATCCAAAATGCGAGCTTTCTCCTTAGACCTTTGTACAGGCGACATGGAGGTACCCCATTGTGACACTTGGTCAAAACATATGCATTGCAAAGATCCGGTAGTCCAAGTTAATTAGGACAAGGTGCGGGCACTATTAGTATACTATGCATGAGACTTGCAACTTGTAAGATATAATTTTCATAACTCATATGCTTTATTACTACCGTTGACAAAATTGTTTCATGTTTTCAAAATAAAAGCTCTAGCACAAATATAGCAATCGATGCTTTCCTCTTTGAAGGACCATTCTCTTTACTTTTATGTTGAGTCAGTTCACCTATTTCTCTCCACCTCAAGAAGCAAACACTTGTGTGAACTGTGCATTGATTCCTACATATTTGCATATTGCACTTGTTATTTTACTCTATGTTGACAATTATCCATGAGATATACATGTTACAAGTTGAAAGCAACCGCTGAAACTTAATCTTCCTTTGTGTTGCTTCAATACCTTTACTTTGATTTATTGCTTTATGAGTTAACTCTTATGCAAGACTTATTAATACTTGTCTTGAAGTACTATTCATGAAAAGTCTTTGCTATATGATTCACCTGTTTACTCATGTCATCACCATTGTTTTGATCGCTGCATCCACTACATATGTTTACAAATAGTATGATCAAAGTTATGATGGCATATCACTTCAGAAATTATCTTTGTTATCGTTTTACTCGCTCGGGACGAGCAGTAACTAAGCTTGGGGATGCTTGATACGTCTCCGACGTATCGATAATTTCTTATGTTCTATGCCATATTATTGATGATACCTACATGTTTTATGCACACTTTATGTCATATTCGTGCATTTTCCGGAACTAACCTATTAACAAGATGCCGAAGTGCCAGTTCCTCGTTTTCTGCTGTTTTTGGTTTCAGAAATCCTAGTAACGAAATATTCTCGGAATTGGACGAAACGAAGACCCAGGGGCCTATTTTTCCACGGAGCTTCCGGAAGACCGAAGAACATACGAAGTGGGGCCACGAGGTGGCGACACCACAAGGCGGCGCGGCCCGGGGGGCCCGCGCCGCCCTATGGTGTGGCCCCTCGTCGGGCCCCCAACTCGCCCTTCCGCCTACTTAAAGCCTCCGTCGCGAAACCCCCGATGCGAAAAAACCACGATACGGAAAACCTTATCGAGACGCCGCCGCCGCCGATCCCATCTCGGGGATTCGGAGATCTCCTCCGGCACCCTGCCGGAGAGGGGATTCATCTCCCGGAGGACTCTACACCGCCATGGTCGCCTCCGGAGTGATGAGTGAGTAGTTCACCCCTGGACTATGGGTCCATAGCAGTAGCTAGATGGTTGTCTTCTCCTCATTGTGCTTCATTGTTGGATCTTGTGAGCTGCCTAACATGATCAAGATCATCTATCCGTAATACTCTATGTTGTGTTTGTCGGGATCCGATGGATAGAGAATACCATGTCATGTTAATTATCAAGTTATTACATATGTGTTGTTTATGATCTTGCATGCTCTCCGTTACTAGTAGAGGCTCGGCCAAGTTTTTACTCTTAACTCCAAGAGGGAGTATTTATGCTCGATAGTGGGTTCATGCCTGCATTGACACCGGGACGATGACGAGAAAGTTCTAAGGTTGTGTTGTGTCTGTTGCCACTAGGGATAAAACATTGGCGCTATGTCCGAGGATGTAGTTGTTGATTACATTACGCACCATACTTAATGCAATTGTCTCGTTGCTTTGCAACTTAATACCGGAGGGGGTTCGGATGATAACCTCGAAGGTGGACTTTTTAGGCATAGATGCGGTTGGATGGCGGTCTATGTACTTTGTCGTAATGCCCAATTAAATCTCACTATACTTATCATGTCATGTATGTGCATTGTTATGCCCTCTCTATTTGTCAATTGCCCGACTGTAATTTGTTCACCCAACATGCTTTTATCTTATGGGAGAGACACCTCTAGTGAACTGTGGACCCCGGTCCATTCTTTAATACTGAAATACAAATCTGCTCGCAATACTTGTTTTTACTATTTTCTCTGCAAACAATCATCTTCCACACAATACGGTTAATCCTTTGTTACAGCAAGCCGGTGAGATTGACAACCTCACTTGTTTCGTTGGGGCAAAGTACTTTGGTTGTGTTGTGCAGGTTCCACGTTGGCGCCGGATCCGGTGTTGCATACATCCATAGCACGTAAGCACTTCAACG
>NC_061508.1:45334127-45357099 GCF_022539505.1 Lolium rigidum
TATCTTCTTTACCGGGTTCCGGTATACCCCTCTTGGGGATACCGGCTTAGCTCCACTTAGCTAAACTCTTAACTTCAGGTTCCGGTATAAACATTAAACCGGTATCTTGATGGCACATGCCATCCGGTTTGGCATGCCTTTGGCATACCGGGGGTCATCCCCCCAACACTAGCAATAAGGATGCTTGTACACATATGAAGGTGGCTTCATAGAGAGTGAATGTTATGTTTAGGTTCACATCGTGCTTTGGGTATTGTTGAATCCTATTTCTCATGTTCCTAAAATATTTCACCATGTAAGGAATGTATGCTCCATTTGATCATAGTGGGGCCCATTTACACGAGTTACATCAGCAATGCTCCAACTTAATTATGTGTAGTACTAGTGTTCTGATTAGGTCTTTGATATTTTCAGCTTAATAACTGCAAGAATAGGTGTTGATACTATAGAGTTACGATGCATACATTTTTTTATGCATCTACTTGAACCGCTAAGATCCTTCCATGGAGATAGCAACAACAAGATAGATCTAGGTTAACTCACCGAGAAGTTGCGGAAGGCTCGGTGATGACTCTGATCCGAGCGATCCTGCAGCTAGGAAAATCCTCCCAACCACGAGGATATCTCCTTCTAGCTCCTTAGATTGAACCATCTCTCCACCAGTATCCACATGTCCAGTACAACAATCATACAAGGCTCCACCTAGCTAATTCGGTGAGAGTAACTCAACCTTTCGGTGCATGGTATTGTGGAGAAGAATCCAAAACACAAGAGAGAGAGAGAGAGAGAGAAGAGCCTTCAGGGAAATGGTCTTTCATATGAGAGGGGGTCTTGGGTTTATATTGGAGGCCAAGGGGTACCAACTTGGAGAGGGAGCAGCCTGGCTTCGGCGCTTGGCCACCGCCCCCATATGGTATGTTCTGGCCACACCGCCAAACCCTAGCCGCCCTCCCATACGAGGAAGGGGTCATAGGTGGGGGGCTTTGGTTGGGCACCCCTACCAAATCGTGCACCCCCGAATTGGGGACTAGATAGGGCATGATGCATCATCCCATGTGGGACCTTAGTGCCCATGCGGCCACCCCTTAAAGTGGCCGCCTTCCAGACACCCCCTCCAGGGGATTCCACAAAATTCCGAAACCTTTTTGAAAACACCGAAACCCTAATCCCTCCAATAAACATCACTAGAACAATTCCCACAATCCAAATCCATATTAGGTAACTCCTAAACTCTTTTCAAGTCACTTCTCCCATATTAAGTCTCGGATTAATTCCAGTGCACCACCGGAATGACTCTCATACTCCACATACCATGTATATAAGGGATAATTGATTCCATGCCTTTCATAGGTTTGCACTATTCAGTTTTGCTCACACTCGGAAGACCCTCACTTTTGACCTCCTCCCTCTAGCCCAACCTTGCGAATACCCACATATAAGGGTGGACGTACGGGCCGAGTTTTTGGCTCGGCCCGAGCTTTTCTCGGCTCTCTCTGAGTTAGGCTCGGCCCGCGAGAGGGAGTGACCGAGTCGAGCCTAATTTTCTGGACAGTGGCGAGCAAGTGGCTCGGCTGGCTCGGCTTAGACTTTTAACGAAATAAGTTGGAGACGATCGGGCGTTGGTGCTGCTTGCTGGCATGCTTGGCGATCCATAAAATTGAACAACTCTTATGCATCATCTCCTTGTTAAAAAGAAAAAGAGCTCGTAGCTTCCAGTCAAGAACTCAAGATCCGCCGCTGGCCCAGGACGACGCGGTCGTCGCCTTTCTTCCCCGGCCCTCCAAGCCACGCCGCGGCCACATTCTGTTGGGGATTCTTAGCAGAAAACAAAAACTAACGCAACCTGGTTGCCCATATCTATCTAGGAGTAATGCAGTAGCGGAGATGATATCGGTGACGTACCCTCGTAGGATGACAACGTTTAACGTTCCGCTAGAACATGGTTGATGTAGTCGTACTTCGTCGCCGACCTCGGGATCGTGTACATGTCCTCTCGTACAATAATGAGTACCACAAGTGCATCACCTCGTAGTTTTGCACACATACGGTGGTCAACGATGCTCCCGTCTCCGATCCAACAAAGATGTGGAAGTAGATCTTTTGGATCCAGATCTAGGTAGCGCTCCCGCGTACCGGGTGGAGTACTCCCTCCATGCGCAGCTCTTCGAGGAACCATGGGTAGAGAGAGAACAAGAGAGAGAGAGATAAGGTATGAGGAGAGGAGACACCCAAAGGGGTTGTCGTTCTCCCTAAACCCTAATTTTGTTGTGTGTTCTCCTCCTCCCAATCCCTCCACTATATATAGGGGGAAGGGGAGGGGGTGGGGCGGCCAAAGGGGGGAAACCCTAGGGGGTTAGACGGATGGGCCCCGCAAGGTCCCATGCGTCCCACCTATGAAACCCTAGCCCCCACCTTGGAAACCCTAGGGGTGGCCGGCCACTTAATGGGCTCCCTCCGGGAGGGGCCTATTAAGGTGGGTTGCTCCTTTTAATTAAATAAATACATATATTTAATATTAATTAAATTAATTAATATATAGTACATATTATTTAGTTCTCGATGATCCGAGACACCTCTCGTATCACTCCGAACATCCTTTGGATTCTCCCGGAACCCTTTCCCTTTCTCTCTTCTCTATTCTCCGGAACCCTTTATCCTGCGCTTGATCCATATGCCTCAACCATCCCATTGGATACCCAACTACACCTTTGTGACCATCCTTCTACGGTGTGGTGATTGATGTTTCCGATTGATACAATTATAACATGGCCCGAAACTATTATGAACTATTGATATATATATATATATATATATATATATATATAATAATAATAAACACACTTTATTATTTTCCTATAGGGCACCATATCCAACACATTCCTCGCGCCTCGCCACCAGGTAGCTAGCTAGGATGCCTGTGATTTGCGCCCAGGGCCGACAGTGCTGTCGGAAGGATTTGGAACAATGGTGTTCCTTCATGTTAGACCTCGCCGGCAATGTTCTTCCACGCCATCCAACTCCCACTAGTCTCACCGGTGACCGCTTTGCCAAAGACGCGCCGGCGAGCGCGTGTGTCGCCACTTGGTCACCAGCACCAAGTTGGTTGAGGTCCACCGTCGCCATCCCTTGTTGATCCACTTTGGGACCTACCTGGCTGTGACTAGAGGCGCCTAGCTCGCCAGCTAGCCCGAGATAGACCGATTTTCTTTGAAGCCCTGATAGCGTGCAAGACACACGTCCGTTGGGAACCCCAAGAGGAAGGTGTGATGCGTACAACAGCAAGTTTTCCCTCAGTAAGAAACCAAGGTTATCGAACCAGTAGGAGTCAAGGAACACGTGAAGGTTGTTGGTGACGGAGTGTAGTGCGGCGCAACACCAGGGATTCCAGCGCCAACGTGGAACCTGCACAACACAATCAAAGTACTTTGCCCCAACGTAACAGTGAGGTTGTCAATCTCACCGGCTTGCTGTAAACAAAGGATTAGATGTATAGTGTGGAAGATGATGTTTGTTTGCGAAGAACAAGTAAAGAACAAGTATTGCAAGAGATTGTATTTCAGATGTAAAGAATGGACCGGGGTCCACAGTTCACTAGTGGTGTCTCTCCCATAAGATAAATGGCATGTTGGGTGAACAAATTACAGTTGGGCAATTGACAAATAAAGAAGGCATAAAAATGCATATACATATATCATGATGAGTACTATGAGATTAAATCAGGGCATTACGACAAAGTACATAGACCGCTATCCAGCATGCATCTATGCCTAAAAAGTCCACCTTCAGGTTATCATCCGAACCCCTTCCAAGTATTAAGTTGCAAACAACAGACAATTGCATTAAGTATGGTGCGTAATGTAATCAACACAAATATCCTTAGACAAAGCATTGATGTTTTATCCCTAGTGGCAACAAGACATCCACAACCTTAGAACTTTCTCGTCACCGTCCCGCATTCAATGGAGGCATGAACCCACTATCGAGCATAAATACTCCCTCTTGGAGTCACAAGTATCAACTTGGCCAGAGCCTCTACTAGCAACGGAGAGCATGCAAGAACATAAACAACATATATGATAGATTGATAATCAACTTGACATAGTATTCAATATTCATCGGATCCCAACAAACACAACATGCAAGCATTACAAATAGATGATCTTGATCATGATAGGCAGCTCACAAGATCTAACATGATAGCACAATGAGGAGAAGACAACCATCTAGCTACTGCTATGGACCCATAGTCCAGGGGTGAACTACTCACACATCGATCCGGAGGCGATCATGGTGATGAAGAGACCTCCGGGAGATGATTCCCCTCTCCGGCAGGTGCCGGAGGCGATCTCCTCGAATCCCCGAGATGGGATTGGCGGCGGCGGCGTCTCTGGAAGGTTTTCCGTATCGTGGCTCTCGGTACTGGGGTTTTCGCGACGAAGGCTTTAAGTAGGCGGAAGGGCGGAGTCGGAGGGCTGACAGGGGGGCCACACCATAGGGCAGCACGGGCCCCCCTCTGGCCGCGCGGCCCTATGGGGTCGGCGCCCCGTCGCCCCACTTCGTTCCCTTTCGGTCTTCCGGAAGCTTCGTGGAAAAATAAGACCCTGGGCGTTGATTTCGTCCAATTCCGAGAATATTTCCTTTGTAGGATTTCTGAAACCAAAAACAGCAGAAAACAACAACCGGCTCTTCGGCATCTCGTCAATAGGTTAGTGCCGGAAAATGCATAATAATGACATATAATGTGTATAAAACATGTGAGTATCATCATAAAAGTAGCATGGAACATAAGAAATTATAGATACGTTTGAGACGTATCAAGCATCCCCAAGCTTAGTTCCTACTCGCCCTCGAGTAGGTAAACGATAACAAAGATAATTTCTGAAGTGACATGCTATCATAATCTTGATCAATACTATTGTAAAGCATATGGGATGAATGCAGCGATTCGAAGCAATGGTGAAGACAATGAGTAAACAACTGAATCATATAGCAAAGACTTTTCATGAATAGTACTTTCAAGACAAGCATCAATAAGACTTGCATAAGAGTTACTCATAAAGCAATAAATTCTTAGTAGAAAGCTTTGAAGCAACACAAAGGAAGATATAAGTTTCAGCAGCTTGCTTTCAACTTCAATATATTTATCTCATGGATAATTGTCAACACAAAGTAATATAACAAGTGCAATAGGTAAACATGTAAGAATCAATGCACACCAGTTGATACAAGTGTTTGCTTCTAAGATAGAAAGAATAGGTAAACTGACTCAACAATAAAGTAGAAGATAGGCCCTTCGCAGAGGGAAGCATGGATTACTATATTTGTGCTAGAGCTTTTCATTTTGAAAACATAGAAACAATTTTGTCAATGGTAGTAATAAATCATATGTGTTATGTATAAGATATCCTATAAGTTGCAAGCCTCATGCATAGATTACCAATAGTGCTCGCACCTTGTCCTAATTAGCTTGGATTAACATGGATTATCATTGCATAACATATGTTTCAACCAAGTGTCACAAAGGGGTACCTCTATGCCGCCTGTACAAAGGTCTAAGGAGAAAGATCGCATTTGATTTCTCGATTTTGATTATTCTCAACTTAGACATCCATACCGGGATAACATAGACAATAGATAATGGACTCCTCTTTAATGCATAAGCATTCAACAACAGTTAATATTCTCATAAGAGATTGAGGATTAATTGTCCAAACCGAAACTTCCACCATGAATCATGGCTTTAGTTAGCGGCCCAATGTTCTTCTCTAACAATATGCATACTCAAACCATTTGATCATGAAAATCGCCCTTACTTCAGACAAGACGAACATGCATAGCAACTCACATGATATTCAACAAAGGTGTAATAGTTGATGGCGTCCCCAGAAACATGGTTACCGCTCAACAAGCAACTTATTAAGAAATAAGATACATAGCTACATATTCTTCACCACAATAGTTTTAAGGCTATTTTCCCATGAGCTATATATTGCAAAGACAAATGATAGAATTTTTAAAGGTAGCACTCAAGTAATTTACTTTGGAATGGCAGAGAAATACCATGTACTGGGTAGGTATGGTGGACACAATTGGCATAGTTTTTGGCTCAAGGATTTGGATGCACGAGAAGAATTCCTCTCAATACAAGGCTAGGCTAGCAAGGTTGTTTGAAGCAAACTCAAGTATGAAACGGTGCAGCAAAGCTTACATATGAACATATTGCAAGCATTATAAGACTTTACATCGTCTCCTTGTTGTTCAAACACCTTATCCAGAAAATATCTAGACTCTAGAGAAACTAATCATGCAAACCAGATTTTAACAAGCTCTATGTAGTTCTTCATTAATGGGTGCAAAGTACATGATGCAAGAGCTTAAACATGATCTATATGAGCACAAAAATTGCCAAGTATCAAATTATTCAAGACATTATACCATTTACCACATGCAGCATTTTCTCGTTTCCAACCATATAACAATGAACGAAGCAGTTTCAACCTTCGCCATGAACATTAAGAATAAAGCTAAGAACATATGTGTTCATACGAAACAGCGGAGCGTGTCTCTCTCCCAAACAAGGAATGCTAGGATCCGAATTTATTCAAACAAAAACAAAAACAAAAACAAACAGACGATCCAAGTAAAGCACATAAGATGTGACGGAATAAAAATATAGTTTCACTAGAGGTGACCTGATAAGTTGTCGATGAAGAAGGGATGCCTTGGGCATCCCCAAGCTTAGATGCTTGAATCTTCTTAAAATATGCAGGGATGAACCACGGGGGCATCCCCAAGCTTAGACTTTTCACTCTTCTTGATCATATTGTATCATCCTCCTCTCTTGACCCTTGAAAACTTCCTCCACACCAAACTCAAAACAAACTCATTAGAGGGTTAGTGCATAATTGAAAATTCATATATTGACATAATCATTCTTAACACTTCTGTACATTGCACAAAGCTACTGAAAGTTAATGGAACAAAGAAATCCATCCAACATAGCAAAACAGGCAATGCGAACTAAAAGGCAGAATCTGTCAAAACAGAACAGTCCGTAAAGACGAATTTTTCAGGGGAACTTAACTTGCTCAGATGAAAATTCCCAAATTTAATGAAATTTGCGTACATATCTGAGGATCACGCACGTAAATTGGCAGATTTTTATAAATTTTCTACAGCAGGGGCGGCTCAATTTCGTGACAGCAAGAAATCTGTTCTCGCGCAATAATCCAAATCTAGTATTGACTTTACTATCAAAGACTTTACTTGGCACAACAATGCAATAAAATAAAGATAAGAAGAGGTTGCTACAGTAATAACAACTTCCAAGACTCAAATATAAAACAAAGTGCAGAAGTAAAATAATGGGTTGTCTCCCATAAGCGCTTTTCTTTAACGCCTTTCAGCTAGGCGCAGAAAGTGTGAATCAAGTATTATCGAAAGATGAAGCATCAACAAAGGGGTTTGGAGTTTTCTCAACTATGCATTGTATCTTATCTATGTAAGTTTCAGAGGCTCCTTTTTCATTACTCTTAGGCTTGCTATTCTCATCAAACAAACTTTCAGGAACAAGCCAACCATAGTTATTTTCTAGAGCTTCATGCATTCCTAGGAGCTTGCAAGGTATTGATGTCTTAATCTCCCCTTCACAATTAACTTTATTAGTGTACTTTAATCTCTTTTTCCATTTTTTCAAGGGTACTAGCAAAGTTGGTATAAGAGCCAAGCATCTTATATTTAATAAAGACTTTTCTAGCCTCTCTTGCTACACCACCAAATTCTTTAAGAAGGGTTTCTAAGACAAAAATCTTTTTTTCTCCTTCCTCCATATCACAGAGTGTAAGAAACATATGTTGAATTATAGAATTGAGAATAACAAATTTAGTTTCCAACATGTGTACTAAAGAAGCAGCAGCAATTTCATAAGTAGGAGCAAGTTCTACCAAGTGTCTATCTTCAAAATCTTCAGCTGTACTAACATGAGTGAAAAAATCTTCTATATTATCTCTTCCAATTATAGACCCTCGTCCCACCGGTATGTCTTTTAGAGTGTACTTAGGAGGAAACATGATGAAATAAATAAAAGGTAAATAAAGTAAATGCAAGTAACTATATTTTTTGTGTTTTTAATATGGAGAACAAGACAGTAAATAAAGTAAAACTAGCAACTAATTTTTTTGTATTATTGATATAGAGAGCAAACAAAGCAGTAAATAAAGTAAAATAAAGCAAGACAAAAAACAAAGTAAAGAGATTGGATGTGGGAGACTCCCCTTGCAGCGTGTCTTGATCTCCCCGGCAACGGCGCCAGAAAAAGAGCTTGATAGCGTGCAAGACACACGTCCGCTGGGAACCCCAGGAGGAAGGTGTGATGCGTACAGTAGCAAGTTTTCCCTCAGTAAGAAACCAAGGTTATCGAACCAGTAGGAGTCAAGGAACACGTGAAGGTTGTTGGTGACGGGGTGTAGTGCGGCGCAACACCAGGGATTCCGGCGCCAACGTGGAACCTGCACAACACAATCAAAGTACTTTGCCCCAACGTAACAGTTGAGGTTGTCAATCTCACCGGCTTGCTCGTAAACAAAGGATTAGATGTATAGTGTGGAAGATGATGTTTGTTTGCGAAGAACAAGTAAAGAACAAGTATTGCAAGTAGATTGTATTTCAGATGTAAAGAATGGACCGGGGTCCACAGCTCACTAGTGGTGTCTCTCCCATAAGATAAATGGCATGTTGGGTGAACAAATTACGGTTGGGCAATTGACAAATAAAGAAGTCATAAAAATGCACATACATATATCATGATGAGTACTATGAGATTTAATCGGGGCATTACGACAAAGTACATAGACCGCTATCCAACATGCATCTATGCCTAAAAAGTCCACCTTCGAGGTTATCATCCGAACCCCTTCCAGTATTAAGTTGCAAACAACGGACAATTGCATTAAGTATGGTGCGTAATGTAATCAACACAAATATCCTTAGACAAAGCATTGATGTTTTATCCCTAGTGGCAACAAGACATCCACATCCTTAGAACTTTCGTCACCGTCCCGCATTCAATGGAGGCATGAACCCACTATCGAGCATAAATACTCCCTCTTGGAGTCACAAGTATCAACTTGGCCAGAGCCTCTACTAGCAACGGAGAGCATGCAAGAACATAAACAACATATATGATAGATTGATAATCAACTTGACATAGTATTCAATATTCATCGGATCCCAACAAACACAACATGTATCATTACAAATAGATGATCTTGATCATGATAGGCAGCTCACAAGATCTAACATGATAGCACAATGAGGAGAAGACAACCATATAGCTACTGCTATGGACCCATAGTCCAGGGGTGAACTACTCACACATCGATCCGGAGGCGATCATGGTGATGAAGAGACCTCCGGGAGATGATTCCCCTCTCCGGCAGGGTGCCGGAGGCGATCTCCTGAATCCCCCGAGATGGGATTGGCGGCGACGTCTCTGGAAGGTTTTCCGTATCGTGGCTCTCGCATCGGGGTTTTCACGACGAAGGCTTTAAGTAGGCGGAAGGGCGGAGTCGGAGGGCTGACGAGGGGCCACACCATAGGGCGGCGGGGGCCCCCTCGCGGCCGCGCGGCCCTATGGGGTCGGCGCCCGTCGCCCCATTTCGTTTCCTTTCGGTCTTCCGGAAGCTTCGTGGAAAAATAAGACCCTGGGCGTTGATTTCGTCCAATTCCGAGAATATTTCCTTTGTAGGATTTCTGAAACCAAAAACAGCTAGAAACAACGAATCGACTCTTCGGCTTCTCGTCAATAGGTTAGTGCCGGAAAATGCATAATAATGACATATAATGTGTATAAAACATGTGAGTATCATCATAAAAGTAGCATGGAACATAAGAAATTATAGATACGTTTGAGACGTATCAAGCCCGAACCGAGCTTGTTTTTCCAGCTCGCTAGCCCAACGAGCCAGCCTGAGCCGAGCTAAAAATGGGCGAGCTAAATTCCGGCTCGGACCGAGCCTGGACCGATCCAGCTCGTGTCTAGCCTTACCCACATGGAGTGTTTACATCCACTCAAGACCTTTTAACCATTACTCTGGTGATAAACTTACATCAGTGGGAACGAGAAGCGCTTATAGGTGGAGCAAGAGACGCAAGCATGGGTATAGTAGAAAACTGCTAAAAATGGGACTGTAAATCCTTACATGTGGGACCATGAGATGTGGATATGGATAAAATACAAAAATGCTGACAATGGGACCGCAAAACCCTTACAGGTGGGACCATGAGAACTTGAGATGGTAAAATAGCAAATTGATGAAAGTGGAACCGCAAAACCCTTACAAGTGGGATTATGGGATGCAGAAATATAATTTGGATGAGTAACTACATAAATCTACCACTTGATATTGACGGTGTTTTCGTAACCGAAATCTCATTTGGAAGAGTAAATTACATAAAACTACCACATTTGGGGCTATGTTATCGCGGCGTAACATATTTTGCTAATTGTTTTCAAAAAATTTTATCACGGGCGTAACCTATTTTGCTAATTGTTTTTTAAAAACTACCAAGTCTGAGGCACGGATGCATGTATCTCTCGTAACGTGGTCATGCCACTAAGTTCAATGTTACGATGTTTTTGAAAGCATAGAGACCAAAATCCTTAGACCGTGAGATCATATCTAATCGCTATCCTGGAGGCTACCCTGATTGCATCAAACGTAATTCCGTGATAGGGTGATCATAAAGGTGTTGCGGGTATTCCAAAGGGATAGGCTGAGGTGTATGTGTCGAAAGCGGGATTTGTTCATCCGCGTGACGGATAGTTACTCTGGGTCTACTCGGTGAGATTATATCCATTAAGGTGTGCACGTACTAGGCCATGGGGATGGAATCACATAGGAATGAGTTGAATTACCTTGTCGGTAACGAGATCGAACTAGGTATTGAAGAGCAAAGGGAATAGGACTTGACGTAATGGTTCAAACGACGATCAAATCTTTGTAGAATACACATGGGTCATTTTTATTCTCCAGAACACCCTAGTGATCATTGATCGAAGAGATATCTCGATCATGTCTGTGTTGTTCTCGAACCGTAGGGCTACACACTTAAGGGTTCATCGAAAATAAAGATAATTTTGGATTCATCAAAAATATTGAAGGAAATCTAGAAAGGATTCCAGAAGTATCCGAAAGATGTTCGGAGTGTTCAGGAGGTGTCTCGGATCATCGACAATTAAATAATATGTTACTGAAATGAATTAATATATTAAAATATCATTTATTTAATTAAAAAGGCTCCGTACACCTAAATGGGCCCCTCCTAGAAGGGGAGCCCATTAGGGAAGGGTGGCCGGCCAGCCCATGGGCCAAAGGGGGGCCGATCGGGCCAAGGTGGGGGGGGGGAGGGCAAGAGGGGCCGGCACACCACCACCACCTCCCCTTTTGTCCCACGTTTCCAACCCTAGCCCCTAGTCCCCCTTGCCCCTATATATAGTGGCCAGGTTGAGGGAAGAAAATACACAATAAACATAGAGAAATCTCTCTCTCTCTCTAGTTTTTCTCTCCACGCGGTTCCCCGAAGAACTGCACAGGGAGGGAGACAACCCCACCCAATACGCGGGAGCATTGCTGGGATCCGAATCCAGAAGATCTACTTCCGCAACGTCGCTCGATTGGAGATGGGAGCGTCGTTGAGCACCATACGTGTGAGAAACTATGAGGTTCTTCCACTTACGTCACTCGACGTCGTGCGAGAGGACTTCTAGTTGACCCTAAGGTCGGCGAAAAGTACGACTACATCATTCATGTTCTAGCGGAACGTTAATCGCTTTCGGTCTACAAGGGTATCCCTCCGAAACCTTCTCCATTATAGCATTACTCTTAGATAGATATGGGCAATCATGATACACTAGCTTGAATTTTTTTGTTTTCTACTTTGAACCATTACATATTATTCAATTAAAACCACATGTCAACTTCTCAAGGTATTCTTCTTTATTGGATACCACAATTTATATTCAAATTCACCGCTTTGACTACTGAGATAGATGCACGATTTTTTCTTGCTATCAAGCTTGGATTGTCCCTCAGGGCGTGCACAAATGCTCTGCACTCAAAGACCTTCAAGTTCTTGTTTTCTTTTTTCTTTTTTCGAAATGGGGAATGGAACCCCGGCTTCTGCATCATGATGATGCACACGGCCTTTTATTAAACGTTTATGAGTACAAAGTTATAATATCTCAGGCATCGCCCAGAATTGATACAAGAATCAACCAGCGAAAGAAACCAAAAGAAATCGGACTACACATCATTGTATCAGTCTATTGTGCCACCAGCCAGCCTGGCATAAGATATCCTGAGCGACCATCTGGAGCCGTGTGCATCCAGTAGCCATAGCATCCCGCTGTCCCTCCGGTGACAGAAGAGCCCACAACTGGACCCAATGTGACACCATATGGATAACCTGCAAAAAGTGAAAAGAATGTTTTTTGTTAAAAATAATATCATTCCTTGCCCTCCATATAGACCAACATAAGGCAGAAACCCCAATACGGATGAAAGCCTTAGATTGTCTATCAATTTCATTTAGCCAATTACCAAACATATTCGTAATATTGTTTGGAGGTGGGAGAGCAAAAGTAAAATAAATCGTACGCCAAATTAGCTAAAGGACAGGTGATGAACAAATGCTCAATAGTCTCCTACTCACCACAAAAAGCACACTTTGTACATCCATTCCATCTTCTTTTAGCTAAATTGTCTTTAGTAAGCAAAACCTTATTGCTCAAGAACCACATAAATATTTTTATCTTTAAAGGAACTTTAACTTTCCAAAGATATTTTTGCAGAAAGGGTGTATGGTCATTCATAAGATTCTCATACATAGATTTCACTGTAAACAAACCATATGTTGAAAAATTCCAGACAAACTGATCATTCTCATCAGATAAATTAATCCTCATAAGCTTTCGGCATAACTGTAACCATAAAGTCCATTTGTTTTCCACCAACAACCTTCTGAAACTGATATTCAGAGGCATTTGAGATAACACATGAGCTACCGTTACATTCTTGTGATGCACAATGTTGTATAAGGATGGATATTGTTGGGCTAACGGTGTTTTACCTAACCAGGTATCTTTCCAAAAACGGGTATTTTCTCCATTACCTATCTTGAAAAAACCTCTACTAAAAAAATCGTCCTTAACCCTCATCAATCCCTTCCAAAAGGGAGAGTCTGTTGGTTTAGCCTGTACCTCGGATAAGATCTTTTGTCTTAGGTATTTATTCTGCAGCAACTCCTGCCACACCCTATATTCGTTAAGAAGTTTATAAAGCCACTTACTCTGTAAACATCTATTTTTTAGTTCAAAGACCTCAATACCTAAACCCCCTTGATCATTGGGTCTGCAGACGATATTCCACTTGGTAAGTCTATTTTTTTATTATTTTCCTCAGATTGCCAAAAAAATCTAGACCTATAAAAATACGATCTTTTCCTTACCCAACAGGTTTCTCTAGAAAAGATAGCATGAACATAGGTAAGCTTGTTAAAACTGAATTGATAAGAACAAGTCTATCCCCATAGGACAATAATATGTCTTTCCAGCATCCCAATTTGTTTTCAAATCGGGTCTCCACTGGGTACCAATCAAAATTTCTAAGCTTTCTAAAATGGATAGGAATACCTAGGTATTTAAAGGGTAAGAAACCAGCATCACATCCAAAAATCTGTTTATACTGGTCCACCTCATCATTTGCCTTACAAAAAAAAATCTCACTCTTGTGGAAATTAATTTTGAGCCCTGAGAGTTCTTCAAAAAGACATAGAATTAGTTTCATATTCACAGCTTTCTGGAGGTCATGTTCCAAGAAAAGGATAGTATCATCGGCATATTGTAATAGATCCCCCCTCAACAAGATGTGGAATAAGCCCCCCTACTTGATCATCATTTTTTCCTCTCTCAATTATGATGGCAAGCATGTCCACCACAATATTAAAAAGAATAGGAGACAATGGATCTCCTTGTCTCAAACCTTTTTTTTGTCTGAAAATAATGACCAATGTCATCATTTACCTTCAAGTTCTTGTATGACACATCCTTCCCTGATCAAACTCTCTAAGGAATATTACCTACAAGAGGAACTGAGGGGAACATGTTTAGTTCATACATAACATGATTTAATGCTTCAGCCCAAAAAGAATTGGGTAACTCTGTTTCAACTGGTTTAATGAACATCGCCACAACATCGGCATAGATCGACAGCCGGTGCTTGATTCCCCATCTTGATAAACCCTGAAAGATATTGGCCTTCTCCGCTTTACAAATGACTGCGTTAAGCACATTGATGACTCGAGCCTAAGCAAACCCATCGTCAGCTGCCTCCTTTTTAGCTCATTCTTCTCCATCTTGTGTTGCTATTTCAATTTTGCAGAATTTTGTTTATCAGGACTTTGTGATCAACGCCGTATCATGCAACTGAGCTGAATGAAATTTGGTGCCTCTCTTTGTCAAGAAGAAAGGGTTTTTGATATAAATCTGTAGTTATTTAGTCGTTTCCAAAAGTGTAGCATCTCCATCGTAGTTAATTAAGGTTACTCCTTGACCACGTTTTTCATGTAAATCTGTGCGTTGGTAGTCTTGATTAGCAGTTGGAAAGCATTGACATATGAACGATGCTGCCTGTTTGGCGGCCGGAATTTGCTAACCTTGGTCTTAGTGCGCACTATATACTATTAGGATGCTTTTACATTTTACATATACTCCCTATATATGTGTGTGCTTCTAGTTCTAGGATAGGATCAATCGATCGCTCCATGCCATGGATCACATGACCATCCCGCTCTCGGCCATAGCCATAGCGGCACTGATCTCAGCCACCGGCGGGTCAGCAGCTCCGGCCATGATAGGGCTGCCGGACTGTCAAACCGCCTGCGGTAGCATGAGTGTGCCGTACCCATTCGGCATGGGACCTTCCAGGTGCTACTGGCCAGGCTTTAACCTCACCTGCGACCGCACAAGCAACCCACCGCGGCTGCTCCTTGGCGACGGCACCATCCAAGTCGTCGAAGACATCACCCCAGGGTGGCCCGAAGTGACCGTCGTCATGCACACCGGCTCCGGCAACGGCACACTGGGGAGCCTCGACGACGACGGGCCCTACACGTTGTCAAACGAGAACGAGCTCATCTTGACGGGGTGCAACGTGCAGGCGACGCTGAAGATCAACGGCGGCGTCCCCGTCAGCAGCTGCGCCGCCTTCTGCGACTACAGCAAAGGGCCCCTGGAGTACCTGCCGTCGAGGCTGGACAGCAGCGTGCTGTGCTCCGGCATAGGCTGCTGCCAGGCGCCCATCGTCGTCAACCGCGAGGTGGCTGCCGCTGCCGGCGGAAACAAGCTTGTCCGGATAGCCTCCTACGACGTGGAAGTAGCGTCCTTCGGTTGGAACCACAGCGCGGACAGGGAGTGGCCCACGCGCTTGTTCATCGCCAAGCGAGGGTGGTTCGAGCAGAGCCGGTGGGTCCTCAACGACCGGCCGGAAAAGTTAGCACACCGGCGCCCCCCGTCAATGGATGTTCCGGTAAGCCTCGACTGGGAGATCGTCGTCCTTGGCCATGGCAACACTACGATTGATGATTCCCGGGACTGCCCCGGGGACGCCTCCCGCAGCGTCTGCAAGAGCAACCATAGCCACTGCCGTAAGGGTCCAAGAGGAGGCTATACGTGCTACTGCCGGGAGGGTTACCACGGCAATCCATACATCACCCACGGATGCCAAGGTTAGCTCCCTCTAGCTACTTCTTAATAGCTGTCGTTTAAACGAAGGTACTCGATTAAAGTCACACGTTCAAGCAGTGGCGGAGGACGACCCAAAAGTTTGGTATGGCAGAGTTAATAGCTTAGAGGAAACAACATCATGCAAATTCAAGCAATCCGTATGTTAACTACCTCTAATTGAAGCAATAAGACATGAAACTGAGGTTTGACTGCTTGTTATAGGTTTGGTATGGCAGTTAATAGCTTAGAGGAAACAACATCATGCAAATTCAAGCAATCCGTATGTTAACTACCTCTAATTGAAGCAATAAGACATGAAACTGAGGTTTGACTGCTTGTTATAGGTTTGTAGCTAGAAAACTGGTCAAGACAACACGCTTTGATGCTTGTTCTAGCAAGAAAATTGGTGTGACTATTTCTCGGTCGACTGAGAACTAATTTTATGCTCAGTCAGATGATATCGTTAAATTTCAGTTTTCAGTTGCAACTTATATTGCAACTCATAACTAGCACGAATCACAATACAAATTAAGTGGTGTAGGACATATGAGCACGAAGTTGAGAACTAGCAAATAATAGGGGTATAATGGCAACGAACTGAAACTAGCTATGGCAGAGGCCTTACCTTGCCATAATAAGAGCTCCGACTGCGTTCAAGACTTCGGCTAGGATTAAAAATCTGGTTAATTAAATATTAAAATATAAATATGTATTCGTTTGAAGAGGTTTTTTTGGCAAGTGCTCTGCCCTTTCATTAATTGAGAAGGAGAAAATACAACAAAAAAAGCAAGGCTGCCACAAAGCGTCGAACAAAGAGCTATGGGCATCGATCCAGGCGCGGCCTTGCTCCTTGATCCGAGCGATGAGAATAGAAGGCATTAAGAGCATCTCCAGCCGTCTCCCCGACAAGGCCCCCGGCAGTCCTTTTTTTCATCCGGACGGTGTTATTCGATCCAGCCACGTACCCGGCTCCTCGCCCCCCCCCGGAATAAGCCTTTAATCCATGCATCCGGAGAGCCCAGGCCATCCCCGGCTTCGCGAGGCCCGGTTGGGGACTCCGGACGAAACAAAAACGCGCGAAACATCGAGCGGGTCCGTGGTGTCGGCAAAGGAAAGGGTAGTTCCCTCCATTTATTTCGTTTTCCCTCCAAATACGCCGCATACAACCATTTTCCCCGCCGAATTTCGGAGGAGCTACCGCCATTCCTCCACAATTGCAGCTCCTCTTTCCTTGCACCACCATGGCACCGAAGAAGATCACCACCGACGGCGCGCCGAAGGCGAGGAAGCCGCGAGCGCCAAAAGAGAGGGCGCCGGGCTGGACAAACGGAAGGTGGGCGGAGGATGTGGAGCGGTGGCGGAATGAAACTCGCGGCAGGGCGGAGAGGGAGAAGAAGCTCGCGCCGAAGAGGGCGGCGGCGGATGAACATGCGAGGCTGGTCTCCATGAACTTTGGCCAGCCGCGCGTCGGCCAATTCCCCGGGCCATGGCCGACCCAAGGTACGTTCGGCTCTCCTTCCACCTTCTCGCCGGCGTCACCGGCCATGTTCCAGGACACCTACGTCACCCGCCGAACTTTGGCGATACTTTTGTGTAGTGGGAAGACGATTTTTTGAAACTATCGCGTCTGATGTGCGAATGCCGGGGTGCGACTAGGAAAATGTTGCCCCCCACGTCCTTTTTTATCCAATCCGGCGTTTGTCAAGTCCGGATTTCGCCTGGAGGCCTCAAACGGCTGGAGATGCTCTAATAACCTGAAACCTGAGACCTTTTTGTAGAGTAGCCACTATGGTTGCTATGCCTGAAATGGAGTGCGGGGCGCAGAATAGATCAGTTTTTTTCTTTTAAAAATGGCGAAACTATGGTTTTCTTTTTTACTAGAAAATATAGTTTAAATTGTTGGTCAAAAGTTGCGTATGAAAAGCGTTAGATACTTAGATTGGGATGTCCAAACAGCACTAAGAACCAGGAGGGGGGCTAGCTTTCTAGTCTAGTAAAAAAGTTGGGTCTTCTAACCTTTTCCTCCATAGAAAAGGAAAAAACCAGAGAAAACTTGGCTTGATCGCTGGTGCCGTACTGCCGTCCCTAAATCTGATTTGACACAAGTCATGCATTTTGAAGGTAGCTTCTCTTGCCTTATTTTGCAGATATCAACGAGTGTGAGCAGTCAGAAAACCTGAAATGTCACGGTGTATGCACTAATACGGAGGGATCATTTGATTGTCGTTGCCCGCCAGGCACCCGTGGCAACCACGCCCTGCCCGGTGGCTGCGTCAGTTCCGTCGCAGGTGAGGAATATTTTCTATAACATATATGTGAGTATACATGCATGTTTCAAACACAATAGGACTATATCAAATCCTTATTGGTTTTACGAGATATATCAAAATGCGTTGGTATTTGACAAATTACGGTGACACATTTACTGTTTTTTTCTGACAAATTGTGGTTTTTAATTTTTTTTGGTTCCCACAAGCCTATCTATTTTAGCTCCAATGAATAATGACGATGTTGTCACCCTCTTCACCAGCTAACTGCGACACGATCTGTGGGGACGTGGCAGTGCCCTACCCATTCGGTATAGGCCCGCCCCAGTGCTACCTGCCAGGGTTCAACCTCACCTGCGACACAAGCCACGACCCCCCACGGTTGCTTCTCGGTGACGATGGCAGCCTTCGAGTCGTGGAGATCTCCCTCCAGAACAACACAGTGCGTGTCACCGGCAAGGCCGGTGCCCTTACAATTACCGGCAGAACAATTGCTGCTTCGGATGATTTCAGCAGCATCTTCAGGGCACGCGGAGAGGCACCCTACTCGTTGTCCACCCGCAACGAGCTCACTCTCACGGGGTGCAATGTGCAAGCAATGCTACTTGGGGATGGCAACCCGGCCACCATCAGCGGATGTGCTGCCCTCTGCTCCTTCAATGACACCAGCGTGCTGACCAATGAAGACGAGCTTTGCCACGGTATCGGCTGCTGCCAAGCACAAATCTCCATGTCCAAGGATGGCATGCCCAAGGAGTTATCCTTGCAATGGTTCGACCAGAACAACTACCAGAACCTGGTATCCACGGCCCCGTACATGTTAATCGCAGAGGAAGGGTGGTTCAATAAGCGGCGCTTCATCGGGGAACTAGATCGTAAGACTCATCAGAACCTGGAGGTTCCCATTGTTCTGCATTGGGAGGTCTTGCAGCCTGGCTCATCGCGTACCTCAGCTACACTGAGATCGCAGAACCAAATTTGCCCCCAGGAGATAGCCAACAACATCTGCAAGAGCAAGCACAGCCACTGCAAATCAGGGAACAGAGGCTACTCTTGCCAATGTGACGAAGGGTACCACGGCAACCCCTACCTCGTCCGTGGTGGGTGCTCAGGTACAAACATGAGCTTATATATCTCCTATGCATATGCGCACTTCAGAATGTATATAACCCTTGTTTCTCTATCTTGTAATTAACTGAACTTTTGCTCTTGCTTCCAGGTGGCAGCAACAAGTTCTTTAAAGGTCAGTAACGCTGCAACTTCTAATTCACTACGTATAGTACTAGCCAGTGTGTTCTTATTAGGTCTGGACTCGACTTTTTCTTCCAGGTCTAAGTGCCATAATGGGTATTGCCTGTGGGGCGAGTCTCGTCCTTTTGGTTCTCGCAGCAACCTATGTTTCCAGAAAAGTAAAACACCGGAAAGCACAAATGTTAAAACGGAAATTCTTCGAGCTGAACCGTGGGCAACTTCTGGAACAGTTGGTATCTCAAAGAGCAAGCATAACGGAGAGGATGATCCTCACCCTTGATGAGCTTGCAAAGGCGACAAATAACTTTGACAAATCTCGGGAACTTGGTGGTGGTGGGCATGGTACGGTCTACAAAGGGATTTTGTCGGACCTCCATGTCGTAGCCATCAAGAAACCAAAGAAGGTGCTTCAGAAGGAGATTGACGAGTTCATTAATGAAGTTGCTATTCTATCTCAAATAAACCATAGAAATGTGGTAAGACTCTATGGTTGTTGCCTTGAAACCGAAGTCCCGATGTTGGTCTATGAGTTCATATCCAACGGAACCCTTCACGATCATTTGCATGTTGAAGGGCAAGGATCATTATCATGGGATGATAGGCTCAGAATAGCAATTGAAACAGCAAAATCTCTAGCCTATCTTCACTCAACTGCTTCAATACCAATCATCCATAGAGATGTCAAGTCTGCTAACATACTCTTGGATGATACTTTAACAGCAAAGGTAGCGGACTTTGGGTCCTCAAGACATGTTCCCATGGATCAGTCAGGGGTAACAACGAGGGCCCAAGGTACAAGAGGATATTGGGACCCGATGTACTTCTACACGGGGCGTCTCACGGAGAAAAGTGACGTTTACAGCTTTGGAGTCGTCCTTGTGGAATTGCTAACCCGGAAGAAACCCTTTTCATATATTTCTTCGGATGGTGAGGGTCTTGTTGTACATTTTGTTAACCTGTTTGCAGAAGCCAATTTGTTCAAAATAATAGATCAACAAGTTATGGAGGATGGAGGAAAAAAGGTCGAGAAAGTGGCCGCAATTGCAGTAGCTTGCCTAAACTTAAGAGGCGAGGATCGTCCAACCATGAGACAAGTGGAGCTGACACTAGAAGAGGTGCATACAACCAACGAGCATATTTTGGAACAAATGTCAACCAAGAAGGTCGAGGAGCATTATGTTGCAATAAACTGCCCATCAACTAAGTTGAGAATAAACCACGAGGGATCGACTAGACAATATAGTATGGAAAAAGAGTTCATTGCATCTGGAAGTTATCCTCGGTAGTTTTGCTTGTAACATATGGGATGAAGATACAGTAACAAATTTGGATATGTTTCCAGGCATCTACTTAACATAGAAAAAACATGTTTACTGATTTTCCTGTGGTCAATTGGTCTAGCATACTACCCTCAACTGTAAAGTAGCTCTTATTTAACGTATATGGTATAAATGTTTGTTAGTACATAAGAGTTTCGTTTTATCATTTGATGGGCAGATGAAGGCAATTTTTTTGTTACAAATATAGTTTAACATCATACACCTTATCATGCCCATTAGATAAATAACCCAGCAAAGCGTTCATGACTCGTTATTAATCATTTGTCGCACTTGAGTAGTGCAGAAGTTCCTTATGTCGACATATAGCTAGTGCGAATACACTGGTTGGCGGCTAGTACTAGATAATGACGATGAAATCTAACCCACATTGTTTTTTCGAAAAGCGGAAGTCCTAGCCTAGGCATCAATCAATCCATACTGTCTTTTAATCTAACCCACATTGTGAAAATAAAGGCCCAATCTTTATAAGTTTCGATTCCCATTGAGCTTCATGCATGTAAGTAGACAAACTAATAAGGTATATTGTGCCACTCAGTTCCCATGTTCACATAGATGAACCCAAGTACGACTTTCTTTACCACTGACATTTGGTTGAGTCATTGTTAAGCATGGGCTGAGAACCACCAGTAGAGAATAGGCCTTTTGTCCAGCACCTTTGTGAGCAACATTCTCGGTTTTAAAACGAGCCGGGACTAGTGGGGGGCATTGGTCCCGGTTCGTTCGGCGCGGGGCGACCCCGCCCTCTGGTCCGGTTTGTTTGGGGCCTTTGGTCCCGGTTTGTACTACAAACCGGTACTAAAGGGGCTGCAGCAGGGCGTGGTAGGCTGTGCCAGGCCTCGAAACCCTTACCAACCGGGACCAAAGGGTAGACAAATTAATACGCCTTTGGTCCCGGTTTGGCTTACCAACCGGGACCAAATCCCCACCTGCTTCTACATATACCTTGCCCCTACCCAAGTGTGAGCCACACTTAGCCATTTTTCACTTCTTAGCACAAGAGGGGTGCATGTTGATTTGCCCTCTTCATATGCACAAGAGGTGTTCGATGAAATGCCTAAGAGGTTTTGCCACTTGAGTTCACACAAAACAAGCCACACTTAAGTGTCTTTTTTCTTCTCCATCGAGGTTAACAACTTTATCCTTCCATCCGCCATTCATAAAATGCATGTGTATATATATATACATCGTTTCACTAATCATGGTGCTCTATAATGGTTTTTGATAAGCTTAATTATATCATGCAGATGAATCGGCAATGGATGTACACAGACCGATTCTTCGACGAGTTCATTTCGGGCCTGAGTAATTTTATCGCATGGCTGAGGCAAACAAACATGGTGGCTTTATGTATTGTCCATGTGTTGACTGTAAGAATGGCATAAATTACTCTTCCTCGAGTACCATTCATAGTCACCTGCTGTGGTCCGGTTTCATGCCCCAGTACAATTGTTGGACCAAACACGGAGAAAGAGGAGTTATGATGGATTACAATGAAGAAGAAGAGGATGATGAAAGCTATCCCATGTTCCCTGAATACGGTGATACTGCAAAGGGGGGTTGTTTTCCATCAGAAGACAATGAAGCAGAAGATCAAGAGGCACCAGATGAGCCTGCTGATGATCTTGGTCGGGTCATTGCTGATGCAAGAAGAGAATGTGAAACTGAAAAGGAAATGCTAGACTTCGACCAGATGTTAGAGGATCACAACAAATTGGTATATCTAACTTGTGAAGATGGCCATAAAAAGCTAGGTAGCACACTGAAATTGTTTCAATGGAAAACAGAGAACGGTGTCACTGACGCAGGATTTAAAAAGTTGCACACGCTATGGAGGAACTCTCACTATATTGGCCTTCTAAATTTTTCACCCATTTCGGCAATTGGTGCCAATGGGGGAGAAGTTTGGAGGGTTTAAGGGAATTTGGTTATGTCTTTGCTTTGTGCTTAAGCATGTGCCTTTATTGCATTGCATCTTGTTGCTTTGCATAGTTGAATATTTAGAGGAAACTCCACTAGGCTTTGAATGCCAATATATGCAATGAAAGTCAAGATCATTCACACATGCATATATTATGGGGGAGTTTGCTCTATATATTCAACTTATTTGTTACTTAATTCCTTATATAAACCCTCTCAAAGAGATTGTCATCAATTACCAAAATGGGGGAGATTGAAAGTGCATGGAGCCCCCATGTGTGGTTTTGGTAATTAATGACAATCCCTATGGACTAATGTTTGCATTGAGTTATATTTGTAGGAGTTGTCCATAGGCAATTCTTGAACCATATGTTGGCTTCAAGGTTGCAATAAGAAGAAATTGATGAAGGATATCA
>NC_061508.1:45357199-45419589 GCF_022539505.1 Lolium rigidum
GAAACTCGGGGCGGCGGTCGGTTTTGCGCTAAGTTTTCAAGCAAAGTTTTGCGCTAAGAACAAGGTTCTTAACCCGAAACTCGGGGACTGGCAGGTGCCGGTTTTGCGCTAAGTTTTTAAGCAAAGTTTTGCGCTAAGAACAAGGTTCTTAACCCGAAACTCGGGAGTCGGCGAGTGCCGGTTTTGCGCTAAGTTTTTAAGCAAGTTTTGCGCTAAGAACAAGGTTCTTAACCCGAAACTCGGGGACTGGCAGTGCCGGTTTTGCGCTAAATTTTTAAGCAAAGTTTTGCGCTAAGAACAAGGTTCTTAACCCGAAACTCGGGGACTGGCAGTGCCGGTTTTGCGCTAAGATTTTAAGTTAAGTTTTGCGCTAAAAGCTGCGCTCTCACCACAAAACTCGGGGACTGGGAAGATAGACAAGAGAGAAACCGGCACAAAACTAAAGAAAAGATAGAACAAATCCGGAAGGAAGGAAACCGGTAACAATTAGAAAACGTACCATCAAGTTGTTCGTGGCATCATACTGATGGCGTGTATTTCACACGTTCGTTGGGCAACCCCAAGAGGAAGGTATGATGAGCACAGCAGCAAGTTTTCCCTCAGAAAGAAACCAAGGTTTATCGAACCAGGAGGAGCCAAGAAGCACGTTGAAGGTTGATGGCGGCGGGATGTAGTGCGGCGCAACACCGGAGATTCCGGCGCCAACGTGGAACCTGCACAACACAACCAAACTACTTTGCCCCAACGAAACGAGTGAGGTTGTCAATCTCACCGGCTTGCTCGTAACAAAGGATTAACCGTATTGTGTGGAAGATGATTGTTTGCAGAGAAAACAGTAAAAAAAAGTATTGCGAGTAGATTGTATTTCAGTAAAGAGAATTGGACCGGGGTCCACAGTTCACTAGAGGTGTCTCTCCCATAAGACGAACAGCATGTTGGGTGAACAAATTACGGTTGGGCAATTGACAAATAAAGAGAGCATGACAATGCACATACATATCATGATGAGTATAGTGAGATTTAATTGGGCATTACGACAAAGTACATAGACCGCCATCCAACCGCATCTATGCCTAAAAAGTCCACCTTCGAGGTTATCGTCCGAACCCCCTCCGGTATTAAGTTGCAAAGCAACGAGACAATTGCATTAAGTATGGTGCGTAATGTAATCAACAACTACATCCTTAGACATAGCATCAATGTTTTATCCCTAGTGGCAACAGCACAACACAACCTTAGAACTTTACGTCACTCTGTCCCGAGTGTCAATGCGGGCATGAACCCACTATCGAGCATAAGTACTCCCTCTTGGAGTTAAAAGCATCTACTTGGCCAGAGCATCTACTAGTAACGGAGAGCATGCAAGATCATAAACAACACATGTATAACTTTGATAATCAACATAACAAGTATTCTCTATTCATCGGATCCCAACAAACGCAACATATAGAATTACATATAGATGATCTTGATCATGATAGGCAGCTCACAAGATCCGACAATGATAGCACAATGGGGAGAAGACAACCATCTAGCTACCGCTATGGACCCATAGTCCGGGGGTAGACTACTCACACATCACACCGGAGGCGACCATGGCGGCGTAGAGTCCTCCGGGAGATGATTCCCCTCTCCGGCAGGGTGCCGGAGGCGATCTCCGAGGATCCCCCGAGATGGGATCGGCGGCGACGGCGTCTCGGTAATGTTTTCCGTATCGTGGCTCTCGCATGCGGGGGTTTCGTCACGGAGGCTATTTGTAGGCGGAAGGGCAAGTCGAGAGGCGGCACGGGGGCCCAAACCACAGGCCGGCGCGGCCGGGGGTGGGGCCGCGCCGCCCTAGGGTTTGGCCACCCCGTGGCCCCTCTTTCGTCTCGTCTTCGGTCTTTCGGAAGCTTCGTGAGAAAATAGGCCTCCGGGCTTTTATTTCGTCCAATTCCGAGAATATTTCTTTACTAGGATTTCTGAAACCAAAAACAGCAGAAAACGAGCAATCGGCACTTCGGCATCTTGTTAATAGGTTAGTTCCGGAAAATGCACGAATATGATATAAAGTGTGCATAAAACATGTAGATAACATCAATAATGTGGCATGGAACACAAGAAATTATCGATACGTTGGAGACGTATCAGCATCCCTAAGCTTAGTTCTGCTCGTCCCGAGCGAGTAAAACGATAACAAAGATAATTTCTGGAGTGACATGCCATCATAAACTTGATCATACTATTTGTAAAGCATATGTAGTGAATGCAGCGATCAAAACAATGGTGATGACATGAGTAAACAAGTGAATCATAAAGCAAAGACTTTTCATGAATAGCACTTCAAGACAAGCATCAATAAGTCTTGCATAAGAGTTAACTCATAAAGCAATAATTCAAAGTAAAGGTATTGAAGCAACAAAAAAGAAGATTAAGTTTCAGCGGTTGCTTTCAACTTGTAACATATATATCTCATGGATATTGTCAACATAGAGTAATATAATAAGTGCAATAAGCAAGTATGTAGGAATCAATGCACAGTTCACACAAGTGTTTGCTTCTTGAGGTGGAGAGAAATAGGTGAACTGACTCAACATTGAAAGTAAAAGAATGGTCCTTCAAAGAGGAAAGCATCGATTGCTATATTTGTGCTAGAGCTTTGATTTTGAAAACATGAAACAATTTTGTCAACGGTACTAATAAAGCATATGCATCATGTAAATTATATCTTATAAGTTGCAAGCCTCATGCATAGTGTACTAATAGTGCTCGCACCTTGTCCTAATTAGCTTGGACTACCCGGATTATCACCGCAATACATATGCTTTAACCAAGTATCACAAAGGGGTACCTCTATGCCGCCTGTACAAAGGTCTAAGGAGAAAGCTCGCATTTGGATTTCTCGCTTTTGATTATTCTCAACTTAGACATCCATACCGGGACAACATAGACAACGGATAATGGACTCCTCTTTTAATGCTTTAAGCATTCAACAACAATTAATTCTTTTCTCATTAGAGATTTGAGGATGTTTGTCCAAAACTGAAACTTCCACCATGGAACATGGCTTTAGTTAGCGGCCCAATGTTCTTCTCTCACAATATGCATGCTCAAACCATTCAACTCGGTGTAGATCGCCCTTACTTCGGACAAGACGAACATGCATAGCAACTCACATGAAATTCAACAATGAGTTGATGGCGTTCCCCGATAAACATGGTTATCGCACAACAAGCAACTTAATAAGAGATAAAGTGCATAATTACATATTCAATACCACAATAGTTTTTAAGCTATTTGTCCCATGAGCTATATATTGCAAAGGTGAATGATGGAATTTTAAAGGTAGCACTCAAGCAATTTACTTTGGAATGGCTGGAAAATACCATGTAGTAGGTAGGTATGGTGGACACAAATGGCATAGTGGTTGGCTCAAGTATTTTGGATGCATGAGAAGTATTCCCTCTCGATACAAGGTTTAGGCTAGCAAGGCTTGTTAGAAACAAACACAAGGATGAACCGGTGCAGCAAAACTCACATAAAAGACATATTGAAAGCATTATAAGACTCTACACCGTCTTCCTTGTTGTTCAAACTCAATACTAGAAATTATCTAGACCTTAGAGAAACCAATTATGCAAACCAAATTTTAGCATGCTCTATGTATTTCTTCATTAATGGGTGCAAAGCATATGATTCAAGAGCTTAAACATGAGCACAACAATTGCCAAGTATCACATTACCCAAGACATTATAGCAATTACTACATGTATCATTTTCCAATTCCAACCATATAACAATTTAACGAAGGAGAAACTTCGCCATGAATACTATGAGTAGAAATCAAGGACATATTTGTCCATATGCTACAGCGGAGTGTGTATCTCTCCCATAAAGTGAATGCTAGGATCCATTTTATTCAAACAAAACAAAAACAAAAACAAACCTACGCTCCAAGAAAAAGCACATAAGATGTGGCCGAATAAAAATATAGTTTCAGGGGAGGAACCTGATAATTTGTTGATGAAGAAGGGGATGCCTTGGGCATCCCCAAGCTTAGACGCTTGAGTCTTCTTGATATATGCAGGGGTGAACCACCGGGTGCATCCCCAAGCTTAGAGCTTTCACTCTCCTTGATCATGTTGCATCATACTCCTCTCTTGATCCTTGAAAACTTCCTCCACACCAAACTCGAAACAACTCATTAGAGGGTTAGTGCACAATATAAATTGACATATTCAGAGGTGACACAATCATTCTTAACACTTCTGGACATTGCATAATGCTACTGGACATTAGTGGATCAAAGAAATTCATCCAACATAGCGAAAGAGGCAATGCGAAATAAAAGGCAGAATCTGTCAAAACAGAACAGTTCGTATTGACGAATTTTAAAATGGAACCAGACTTGCTCAAATGAAAATGCTCAAATTGAATGAAAGTTGCGTACATATCAGAGGATCATGCACGTAAATTGGCATAATTTTCTGAGCTTCCTGCAGGGCAGTGGGCTCAGATTCGTGACAGCAAAGAAATCTGGAACTGCGCAGTAATCCAAATCTAGTACTTACTTTTCTATCAACGGCTTAACTTGGCACAACAAAACTCAAAACTAAGATAAGGAGAGGTTGCTACAGTAGTAAACAACTTCCAAGACACAAAATAAAAATAAAGTACTGTAGGTAAAAACATGGGTTGTCTCCCATAAGCGCTTTTCTTTAACGCCTTTCAGCTAGGCGCAGAAAGTGTGTATCAAGTATTATCGAAGGATGGTACTTCTACAGCGGGGTGTGGGCCTTTCTCAACCAGGCATATTATATTAGATACATAAGTTTCAGCATCTCCCTTTTCATTAGTCTTAGGCGTGCTACTCTCATCAAACAAATTTTCAGGAACAAGCCAAGCATAGTTATTTTCTAGTGCATCATTCATAGCTAGGAGCTTACATGGTATTGGTGCTTTGATCTCCCCTCCATCATCAATATTATTAGTGTATCTTATTCTATCCATATCCATCTTTTCAAGGAGACTAACAAAATTAGTAGGAGAACCAAGCATATTAAATTTAGCAAACACCTTTCTAGCTTCTCTTGCTAGACCACCAAATTCTCTAAGAAGGGTTTCTAATACAAAATCTTTCTTTTCCCCTTCTTCCATATCGTGAAAAACATGTGTTGGATTATAGGATTAAGATTAACAAATTTAGTTTCCAACAAGCGAACTAAATGTGCAGCAGCAATTTCATAAGTAGGCGCAAGATCTACCAAGTGTCTATCTTCAAAATTTTCAATGGTACTAACATGGTTGAAGAATTCTTCTATATTATTTCTCCCAACTATAGACCCACGTCCTACCGGTATGTTCTTTGTGGTAAAATTAAAAGGAAACATGATGAAATAAGTAAAGTAAATGCTAGTAACTAATTTTTTTGTGTTTTCGATATAGCAAACAAGATAACAAATAAAGTAAAGCTAGCAACTAATTTTTTTGTGTTTTCGATATAGCAAACAAGACAGTAAATAAAGTAAAGCTAGCAACTAATTTTTTTGTGTTTTGATATAATGCAGCAAACAAAGTAGTAAATAAAATAAAGCAAGACAAAAACAAAGTAAAGAGATTGAGAAGTGGAGACTCCCCTTGCAGCGTGTCTTGATCTCCCCGGCAACGGCGCCGTGAAAATATGCTTGATGGCGTGTATTTCACACGTTCGTTGGGCAACCCCAAGAGGAAGGTATGATGAGCACAGCAGCAAGTTTTCCCTCGGAAAGAAACCAAGGTTTATCGAACCAGGAGGAGCCAAGAAGCACGTTGAAGGTTGATGGCGGCGGGATGTAGTGCGGCGCAACACCGGAGATTCCGGCGCCAACGTGGAACCTGCACAACACAACCAAACTACTTTGCCCCAACGAAACGAGTGAGGTTGTCAATCTCACCGGCTTGCTGTAACAAAGGATTAACCGTATTGTGTGGAAGATGATTGTTTGCAGAGAAAACAGTAAAAACAAGTATTGCAGTAGATTGTATTTCGATAAAGAGAATTGGACCGGGGTCCACAGTTCACTAGAGGTGTCTCTCCCATAAGACGAACAGCATGTTGGGTGAACAAATTACAGCTTGGGCAATTGACAAATAAAGAGAGCATGACAATGCACATACATATCATGATGAGTATAGTGAGATTTAATTGGGCATTACGACAAAGTACATAGACCGCCATCCAACTCGCATCTATGCCTAAAAAGTCCACCTTCGAGGTTATCGTCCGAACCCCCTCCAGTATTAAGTTGCAAAGCAACAGCACAATTGCATTAAGTATGGTGCATAATGTAATCAACAACTACATCCTTAGACATAGCATCAATGTTTTATCCCTAGTGGCAACAAGCACAACACAACCTTAGAACTTTACGTCACTCGTCCCGTGTGTCAATGCGGCATGAACCCACTATCGAGCATAAGTACTCCCTCTTGGAGTTAAAAGCATCTACTTGGCCAGAGCATCTACTAGTAACGGAGAGCATGCAAGATCATAAACAACACATGTATAACTTTGATAATCAACATAACAAGTATTCTCTATTCATCGGATCCCAACAAACGCAACATATAGAATTACATATAGATGATCTTGATCATGATAGGCAGCTCACAAGATCCGACAATGATAGCACAATGGGGAGAAGACAACCATCTAGCTACTGCTATGGACCCATAGTCCAGGGGTAGACTACTCACACATCACACCGGAGGCGACCATGGCGGCGTAGAGTCCTCCGGGAGATGATTCCCCTCTCCGGCAGGGTGCCGGAGGCGATCTCCAGGATCCCCCGAGATGGGATCGGCGGCGACGGCGTCTCAGTAATGTTTTCCGTATCGTGGCTCTCGGTATTGGGGGTTTCGTCACGGAGGCTATTTGTAGGCGGAAGGGCAAGTCGAGAGGCGGCACGGGGGCCCAAACCACGGGCCGGCGCGGCCGAGGGTGGGGCCGCGCCGCCCTAGGGTTTGGCCACCCCGTGGCCCCTCTTCGTCTCGTCTTCGGTCTTCTGGAAGCTTCGTGAGAAAATAGGCCTCCGGGCTTTTATTTCGTCCAATTCCGAGAATATTTCTTTACTAGGATTTCTGAAACCAAAAACAGCAGAAAACGACAGAATCGGCACTTCGGCATCTTGTTAATAGGTTAGTTCCAGAAAATGCACGAATATGATATAAAGTGTGCATAAAACATGTAGATAACATCAATAATGTGGCATGGAACACAAGAAATTATCGATACGTTGGAGACGTATCACATACCACGCGCTGTCAAGCTCTTTCACGGCGCTGCGGAGCCGCATAAAGTGCTCCTCAGAAGACCGGTCCCCAACCGGATCAGGCGCCGGCAGCCTGTCCTTGCCCAAGCCGCGGGTCGCCGGAGTCATGTCCGCGGCGTTCCACTTCTGGGCGTAGGGCAGGAGATGCCCCAAGTCCCGGCCCTGGCGTTTGAACTCAGTTATACGGCCAAGAAGACCGGTGGCCTTCGTGGCGGTATCCCTGGCGGCCTTGGAGACGTGCAGCACCAGAGGCTGCTGGCCGCCGGAAGGGGCGCTGGAGGCCGTCGCCTTCCCCTTGATAAGTTTGAAGGTCTTGGGCGGCGGCGCGCTAGGAGCGGCCCCGAGAGGTTTGGCGCGAGGAGCACCTGGCGGCGGCATGAGGAGGGTTCGTGGAGACTGGGGAGCGCTGGGCGCGTCACCCGGTTTGGAACCTTCCGGCGCGGAAGATTCCGGCGCGGAAGTTGTTATCTTTTCAAGGACGGGAGGAGCTGGAGGCTCCGCCCGCCCGACAGCTTCTTCTTCTCCGGCGCCGATGTTGCTGGCGCCGGTATCCTGGGTCTCTGGAGGGAAGGAAGGATCCTCCTCCGTGCGGTGATCTGACGATGAAGGGGCCGCACGCCCCGAATTTGTTGTGCCCCCGAAAGGGAGGCAGAGGTGTTGCCGGCACCAGGTGGTGTCGGGCTTGAGCGAGGAGGAGGGGTTGAAGTCCTTGCGGAGTCTTCAGAGCCCGATTGTCTTGGGCCAAGCTTGAGCGCAGGGCTGAGAAAAAGAGAGAAAGACGGTTGGAAAAGAGAAACCGGAAAAAGAACTTGGCGAAAAAGAGGCAAGCCGGAAAATGAGTAACTTACCCGGAAGAGGTTGGCATCGCCTTGCGCCCGTAGCGACGCATGCCCACCTGCTTCTCCCCCACGGGCTCAGTCCGGAAGCGCTTGGAGGGACGGGCCTGGCTGGCACCGGCATCAGAGGCCGGCTGCTTGTTCTTTTGGCCCTGGGCCATGAGCTTGTCCACGAACTCGGAGCCGGCCTCGGCGCGCAGGGGCGGCACGCGCTCATGGATCTATGGTTGAGCATGGCTAAGAAGCACTTCGCAGGAAAACGATAACGGAAGATAAAGGAAACCGGAAAAAAGAGTACCTCAAGCGTGGTCAAGTCGTCAGCGGACCCGGTTGGCTTTGGCGGAGACCGGCCAAGGTGCGCTGCCGGAGTCTTGCCCATCTTCAAATCCTTCCGGAAAATGTAGGGATCTCGGGTCGAAGGAGTCAAGGGCGCGTTTCGGCAAGGTCCTCGCCGCTCCGCTTCGATGAGGGGAAGCGGTCCTTGGCCCGAAACATGAAAAAAGTAAGATTAGCAAGAGCGAGAAAGTTACCGGCTAAAAACAACCCCTGTCGCATAATCCCTTACTTCTTGGGTTGGAGGGTTATCAGTGCTGAGGGGGAGGAGGCCCCATTCCCAATCAGATGGCATAGCAGTTTGGCAAATCTGCTTAGCCTTGCGAACAACATCCCTTTTGCTAAGCGGACGGCCTGTGATCTTGGTAGGATCGCCTGGGCCGTACATCTCGCTCATCCTATGCGCGCGGCGCTTCAGAGGAAGCACCCGGCGTGAGATAAAGGTGCGGATGATATCATCCGAGCAGATGTTGGTCTCCCTCTTCAAAGAGGCCAAGAAGCGTACCACCCGGCTAGTTTCAGCATGATCAGACTTCGGGTTGTAGCTCCAGTTGGTCCTGGCTGGAGGCCCCGCTTCGAAAGGAGGAAGATCGATAAGATCGGCACGGCCGGTGTTCTTCACGTAGAAGAAAGTCCCTTGCCACAACCGGCAGGATTCGAGGCCGGAAAACTTAAAAAAGGCGCTCCCTTGACGGGAGCCGATGATGCAAGACCCGCATTGAACGGAGGGTTTGGGTTTAGGAATATCCTTGCCCTGAACGGAATTGATCCGAAGAGCAAAGAAGCGGGCAAACATCTCACGAGTGGGACGAATGCCGATATAGGCCTCCATAAAGGTGGCGTAGCAAGAGAGGTAGAAGATGGCGTTGCCAGGAAGGTGGTGAGGTTGGAGTTTGTAGAAATCTAGGAACTCACGAAAGAAAGGGGAGGCTGGAAGGCCGAAGCCACGCTCAAAGTGAGCAAGAAAGACAACATATTCGTCGGGTTCGGGGTCCGGTTCGATTTCATCGTCAGGAATCCGGCAAGAAACTCCTTCCGGAATCCGTCGAGACCGGTATAACCAATCGATCTCGAATTCGGTGACACTGGAGCCCATCCAGGCTCCGCGGGTGATTGGGGAAGGCTCGGCGCCGGATGATTGGCTGGAGCTACCGGATGCTTCGCCGCAGCTACTCGCCTCTTGGCTACCGGAAGCTTGGCTAAAGCTACCGGATTCTAGAGGTCCACCGGATTCTTGGTGGCTACCGGATCCCCGCTGGTTGCCGGAATCGGTCTCCATCGGATCCGGAGCGTTGGATCCACCGGGAGATTGATCACGGTGTCTAACGGAAGGGGAAGAAGAAGAAGATGCGGAGGAAGATTCGTCGGACATGGAATGGGAAGGTGAAAAAACAGAAATCCCACACTTGAACCCCGCGTGAAGATCTACGAGTAAGAAGAAAACCAAAGAAAAAAGAGGAAATAAGAACACCGAAGACCCAAGATCTGAAAAGCAAGCAAATAGCGAGCAAAGCAAGATTGGTACCAACCTGGAGCGGCGCAGTCGCAGAGGAAGAAGTTCGCCGGTGCTGGAACGGACCTACGGTCGCCGACGAGCTCCGTCGACGGCGAGGCGGAGAAGCTCGCGAAGAAGCGTGAATGCAGCGGGCGCGGTGGAACTGCTGCTAGGGCCTCCTGCACAGCGAAGTCCGGCGGAGGCACGGCGTGAATTCGTCGGGCGCCGGAGCTGGTGCGAGCGACGGCGGACGAAGAGCGGCGGAGGCGCAGAGGCAAGAAGCACTATGCGCGAAGGAAGAGGAATGCGAAGAAGAGGAAGAAGAAGGGGCAGTTGTGCTTATAAAGGAGAGAGAAGATGGGCTGAAAACCGCTGGGCCGCGGCGGTTCGCCTCGCGGGCCGCGACGGTTCGCGCCGCGGGCCGCCACGTGGCGAAGAGGTACACGCGAGAAAAGAGGTGGCCACACGGAGGCGCACACGAGATCCAGAGCAGTTAGTGGGATCCGCAGTGGTGCATTAAATGAGCGCGCGGGAGTCGAAACGAAGTGACAACTGACACTGCTACGACAGTCACAGTGCGCATGTCACTGACAGGCGCGGGGCCCAAAATATTCTCGACACCGCCGAGGAAGTATTTAATGACCATAGATGCCGGAGGATAAGATACCGGATAATACCTTAAGAGAAAAGATAGCGCTGATCTGGGCAAAGATGCCGGATCCAAATCTAAGGACAGATAGATTAAACCGGTATCCTAAAAAGAAAGAACCTGGCATGGTCTGTTGGATAGGATCCACCAGACTATACCAGCTTCGGGGACTAATGTTGGGGGGATGACCCCCGGTATGCCAAAGGCATGCCAAACCGGATGGTTTGAGCCATCGAGATACCGGTTTAATGTTCGTACCGGAACTTAAAGATAGGAACTTAGCTAAGTGAGGCTAAGCCGGTATCCCCAAGAGGGGTATACCGGAATCAGGTAAGAAGATACCGGATCTCCGGAAGGACGAGCAGGTCGGCAGAACTGGTCAAAGATTCTCTCCAGAGCTAGAAGACAAAGATGAGCTAAGCAAAGTAACTTTAGACGAAGGGCTGACGATAAAGAGAAGGATGACGGTCAAAGAAGCCAGAGGACGTCAGTGTCTCTGATTAAAGAGGGCTCCGGTGTCTTCTATGATTAAAGTAGCTTTGTAAAGTAGTTTGTCTAGTCAAAGATGCCATTAGGGTTTCTTGCCCTGTAAGCCACCTCTCCCCTATATAAGGAGAGGGGGCAGCCCTTCTTACAGATAGATCGCGCATGAACACAGAATAGCTTGTACTGAGAAACTTGTAACCTGTTTGGATCAATAAAGATGATGATCTAGAGCGAGTTCTTCCTTATGTCTTTCTTCTTCAACCTCTAGCCTTGGCTAAGTTCTTGAGGAAACCATCCGGAAGTTCATCCCGTCTAATCACAAACCCTCCCCCGAATCCTCTTGCGTCCATTCGGCCCCAACTTAAGCCATCCTATGGCATCTGTCTGTTCACCACGACGACACCCATGGCGTACGCGCCCCCGGCAGTCTTCACAACGGGCTCGTTGCCTCCGCCGTTTCACTTTGGCAACCTCATCACCGTCAAGCTGTCGCCAGACAATTACATCTTCTGGCGTGCGCAGGTCCTGCCGCTCCTTGGGAGCCACTACCTGCTCGGCTACGTCGACGGCTCTCTCCCTTGCCCTCCCGCGCTGGTGGACAGCGTGAACGGTCCGGTCTACAATCCGGCGCACCGTGTTTGGATGGGGCAGGATCAGGCGAACCTCTCCTCCATCCAGGGTTTGCTTACCCCGGCTGTTGCCGGGCTCATTGTCTTTGCCAAGACTTCTCACGAGGCATGGACCATCCTTGAGCGTTCCTTCGCGTCGCAGTCACAGGCTCGAGCTAGTGCCCTCCGTCGTCAGCTTGGTGAGTGTGAGAAACTCGACACCACGGCCACGGAGTTCTACAACAAGGTCAAGGCCCTTGCCGACACGATGGCGTCCATTGGACAGCCCCTCACGGACTCCGAGGTCAACTCCTTCATCGTCAATGGTCTTGATGAAGAGTATGATGGCCTGGTTGAGATCATCAATGAGCGGGGGCACTCCAATCCCATGATGGCCCATGAGATATATCCCGCCTTCTTCTCACCGAGCAGCGTGTTGAGGCGCGACGCGCTAGCCGTGGCCGTGGCTCTCCCTCCGCGCATGCTGCCTACAAGGGCGGCTCTCCCGTCCGGCAAGGGGCCTGCGCCGTCCTCGTCCGCGTCTGCTCCTCCTTCGACGCTGCCTGGCAGTGGGGGGCGGCGGGTCTGCCAGCTCTGCGGTCTTGATGGCCATTGGGCGTCCAAGTGTCATCGTCGCTTCCAGAAGAGCTTTCTTGGGCTTGGCAATGATGGCCGGGATACGCGCAACAATGCGCGGCAAGCCGCCATGGCTGATCGCCCCGCACTGTCTCCGAAGTCCCAGGGGCACACTCAGTCCTATTCCATTGACCCGCATTGGTACATGGATTCTGGGGCAACGGAGCACTTGACGAGCGAGATGGGGAAGCTCCACACCACCGAGCCCTATCAAGGGTCTGACAAAGTCCACACCGCCAACGGAGCAGGTATGCACATCTCCCATATTGGTCAAGCATCCCTTCTCACTAGCCATACAAATAGGAGTCTTCAGCTTCGCAATGTTCTTAGAGTACCATCTGTGACGCGCAATCTACTTTCAGTTCCTAGACTCACTGTTGACGATAATGTGTTTTGTGAATTTCACCCGTTTGATCTTTTTATTAAGGATCGGGACACGAGGGACGTGCTTCTTAGTGGGCGTCTATGCCAGGGCCTCTATCGTCTGGAGCATCCTGGCATCTCTCGCGTTTTCAGTGGAGTTCGCGTCTCGCCGTCACAGTGGCATGCTCGTCTTGGTCATCGTGCCACTCCTATTGTTCGCCATGTTTTGCGTCGCCATGAGCTTCCTACTACACCTAGTAATAAAGATGTAGCAGTGTGTGATGCTTGTCAGCAGGGGAAGAGTCATCAACTTCCTTTTTCGGATTCTACTAGGGAGGTCAAACATCCTCTAGAGCTTGTGTTTTCAGATGTATGGGGCCCTGCCCAAACCTCTGTTAGTGGTCATAATTATTATATCAGTTTCGTTGATGCTTACAGTCGTTTTACTTGGCTTTATCTTATCAAGCGCAAATCTGATGTGTTTGATATTTTTGTTCAGTTTCAAAAACATGTTGAACGCCTCCTCAAGCATAAAATTGTTCATGTTCAGTCGGATTGGGGTGGTGAGTATCGCAACCTCAACTCCTTCTTCCAGTCGCTTGGGATTGCTCACCGTTTAGCATGTCCACATACACATAAGCATCGTCATATTGTTGAAACTGGTCTTACTCTTTTGGCCCATGCATCGGTTCCTTTTCGGTTTTGGAGTGATGCTTTCACCACTGCATGTTTTCTCGTCAACCGTACTCCCACACGTGTTCTTAACATGAAAACTCCTATTGAACTTCTCTTGAATGAACAGCCTGACTATACTTTCTTTAAAGTGTTTGGTTGTGCTTGCTGGCCGCATCTGCGCCCATATAATAAACGCAAGCTGGAATTTAGGTCCAAAAAGTGTGTCTTTCTTGGCTATAGTTCCCTTCATAAAGGTTACAAATGTCTTCATGTTCCTACTAATCGTGTCTACATATCTCGGGATGTCGTGTTTGATGAGCGTGTGTTTCCTTTTGCCAAACTCCCTGTCTCCACCGATGAGTCTCCATCCTTGCATTCATCTTCCATTGCCTCTGACCAATTTGATGATGTTGCATACTCTCCAGTACTATTACCTAACCATGGTGCAGGCACTGGACGTGGAGCTCGTTTGGAAATTCTGGAGGTCCCAGTACCTTCATTGCCGATGCCATCCGACGCGCACGTCGATCGTGCTGCGCCTCTGCATGGCCTCGGTCCGAGCGCCCATGCACGCTCGCCCGACCCGCCCGCCACGCCGCGGGCTGCCTCGCCTCCTGGCACTGGCCCGGCCTCGCCCTGGACCTCGCCTGCCACGCCGAGCCCCACGCCTGCCACGCCCTCGTCGCCAGACTCTCCTGGGCTGCCTCCTTCGCCGGGCAGTTCACCGCTCGTGACGCCCTTGGCAGACCATGGCTCGGTCTCTCCGACGCGCAGTGCGTCGCCCAGTCCCTCGCCGACTGGGTCACTGTCATCGCCATCGCCCAGCCCCTCGTCGGCTGGGCCCTCTCCGTCGACGTCCTCCAGCCCCTCCTCGGCTGCTCCTTCGACATCGACAGCTCCTGTGCTGCGCCCGCATACGCGCAACCGCAGTGGCATTTTTCGCCCCAAGGAGCGCACCGATGGTACTGTTGCTTGGCATGCTGCGTGTATGACTGCTGCCATTGCGGATCCGTCCTCCGAGCCCCGCACATACCAGGCTGCTATGAGTATTCCTCATTGGCGAGAGGCTATGGAACAGGAGTATCATGCTCTTCTTCGTAATGAGACGTGGACTCTTGTTCCTCCACCACCACGAGTTAATGTCATTGATTCTAAATGGGTCTTCAAGGTGAAGAAGCACTCTGATGGGACTATTGAGCGCTACAAAGCGCGTCTTGTTGCTCGCGGTTTTCGACAGCGTTATGGTCTTGACTATGAAGACACCTTCAGTCCAGTGGTCAAGCCTACCACCATCAGGCTTCTTCTCTCTATTGCGGTCACTCGAGGTTGGTCCCTTCGGCAGCTTGATGTGCAGAATGCCTTTCTTCATGGCTTGTTGGAGGAGGAGGTCTATATGCGACAGCCACCTGGATTTTCTGATCCTGATCGTCCTGATCATCTATGTCATCTTACTAAAGCACTGTATGGGTTGAAGCAAGCTCCTCGGGCCTGGCATGCCCGCCTTGCGACTGCTCTTCGTGCTCATGGTTTTACACCGTCTGCCACTGACTCCTCATTATTTCTTCTACAGAAGACTGCAGTCACTATGTACTTGTTGGTCTATGTGGATGATATTATCTTGGTCAGCTCCTCTCAGTTTGCTGCTAATGCTCTTATTCGTTCCCTTGGTGCTGATTTTGCTGTCAAGGACCTTGGGCAACTTCACTATTTTCTTGGAGTGGAGGTTGCTTCTTGCGGTGCTGGACTTGTTATGACACAAAAGAAGTACTCTTTGGACTTGCTGCAGCGGGCTGGGATGCTTAAGTGTAAGATGACTACTACACCCATGTCTTCCACTGATAAGATTACTGCTGTTGATGGTGAGCTTCTGTCTTCTGAGGATGCGACGGTCTACAGGAGTATTGTTGGTGGTCTACAGTACTTGACAATCACACGCCCAGATATATCTTATGCTGTCAACAGAGTTTGTCAGTATTTACAGGCGCCTCGCGACACTCATTGGTCTGCTGTCAAGCGCATATTGCGCTATGTTCGACTTACTGTGTCTTATGGGCTATCTATACGACCGAATCCCTATGGGGTGCTCTCGGCGTATTCTGATGCGGACTGGGCTGGCAGTCCGGATGACAGGCGATCTACAGGGGGCTATGCTGTGTTCTTTGGCTCTACTTTGATCGCCTGGAGTGCTCGGAAACAAGCTACTGAGTACTGAAGCTGAGTATAAGGCTGTGGCCGATGCTACTACTGAGATCATTTGGGTACAGTCCTTGCTTCAGGAATTGGGTATATCCCAACCGCAGCCTCCTATCCTTTGGTGTGATAACATCGGTGCTACATACCTCTCTGCAAATCCGGTATTTCATGCCCGAACGAAACACATCGAAGTTGACTATCACTTTGTACGGAAACGTGTGTCACAGAAGCGATTACGGATCAGGTTCATCTCTTCTAAGGATCAACTTGCAGACATCTTCACCAAGCCGTTGCCTCTACCATAGTTCGAGCCTGTAGGCGCAATCTTACCCTTCTCGATTCTTTAGGAAGTGGCTAAGATTGAGGGAGGGTGTTAGACTATGTATAGCTTCTGTATACGTGTACGTATTGTACCATTGTAACACACCCATTATATATATATGTGATAGGCCACCCCTAGAGGGTTGAGCCGGTTCCCCCAATTCTATTGTCTCACATAACCTGAATGCATTATTCAGCATTATAGGCAGCCATGCCAGATTAGTAGCTAGCAGCCACGAAGTTTCTTGAATCTGTGCCTTGAACATAGATCCTTCACTTGTTTCGTTCAGAGTTTCATACACCTTTATGTGCTCCCTATCCTCTGCAATTTCAGTAAGGAAATACAGCGTAAGCATACAAGTACAACAAATGCAATTTTTCTAGTCAAAGCATACTGAGGTAAAGCTCTATCATCCGGTTACCTTCCATTCCATGAAACCGTACAGCGTCCGATGAAAATAAAAAGATCTCGACCACTAATTATTCAATTTGGTGACATTCAAAAGCAAACTATCTCGTGAAACACTTGTTTAATATCTATATCTAACAGAACCAAGCACAAAATTACACGCATAAAACAACTAGGAACGCAGGACAAAAGTAGGGAAACAGAAGCAGGTGAGATTTATGTAGCCATCACATTGAGGTCATGGTGATTGCCCAAATGCTCAGCTTACTCAAGTCAACAGAACTAAGTGCTACACACATTTTATAGTATGGACAGAGACAGGACCCTAGCTCAGGACCATGCACATGCAACTGCATGCACCAGCAACAAGCTATCTATCAGAAAGTGAACTCAAAAATGCTAAGGGCATATCAGTCTATTTCATTTTGATAATTAGGCCTAGCATGGTGCTGTTCCTCTAGGAGACAGGGGTCAGCAAGCTATTATATATAGGAAGGTATGTTCAGGTGAGCAGCAATCTGGAAAGACAGGAAAAGGCGTGAAGCGGTGAAGGGGAGGCAGATCGTCTTCCCCATCCTGCCGGCATCGACCTATCCTGTTCTTATCCATCAATGGGGAGGCCACCTTCTAGTGGTGAGAATGGCCTGAAGAAGGGGCCCTGGACTACTGAAGAAGACGAGAAGCTCATGAGCTACATCCAGAAGCATGGCCATGGAAGCTGGAGGGCGCTGCCTCAACTTGCTGGTACTCATACATCTCCTCCTCTGTTTCTCTGCCTCATGCACATTTACTTTTTCAAGAATGCTGTCCACTATATTTGTGTTGCAGGCTTGAACCGGTGTGGCAAGAGCTGCCGGCTAAGATGGACCAACTACCTGAAGCCAGACATCAAGAGAGGGAAGTTCTCCCAGGAGGAAGAACAAACCATCCTACAACTACATACCATCCTCGGCAACAAGTACTAATTGCACGTACTTTCCATTGCAGAAATCTCACATGAGCTATGTGATGTCTAACATGTGACCAAACCAGGTGGTCAGCTATTGCCAAGCATCTCCCTGGACGGACAGACAATGAGATAAAGAACTTCTGGAACACTCACCTCAGAAAGAAGCTCATCAAGATGGGGATCGATCCCATGACCCACCGTCCGAGAACAGACTTCTTTGCTGTTCTCCCGCAGCTCATCGCACTTGCCAACCTTCGCCAGTTCGTCGAGCATCAACCATGCGATCACACTGCCAGGCTGCAGACCGAAGCAGTCCAGGCTGCTAACCTCCAGTACATGCACTCACTGCTTCAATTTGCAGCGTCCATAGCCACCAGCCCCACTACCAGCAGCAGCCTCAACACTCTCACTACAGACCTGGAGCAGATCAGCCCTCAACAGACGCTTTCACCAAGTGTACTTGAGGGTATTTGTGGCATAGACTTAGCAGGGCAGAAGCATCAGAACCAAATGCCTAGCATTACCGTTGGTCACACAATTGGCAACATCGACCCGAATTCAATTACCAACGTTGAGCAGCATAGCTGTGAGGGAGAGAACAGTAGCCAGAAAAGGCTGTTTCTCTCTGAAAACTCCCTTCCACCACTCACTGACATGGCCGTTTCAAACATGTGTAATTCCATCTGCATCTCAAACTACAATGGCGTCAGTAGTCCATTGCCCAGTTGGTCAGAATTCCTACTTGATGAAGAGCTCCTGAAAGAGATTTCCTGATGCTACCTGAATTCCTAGTTTGAATTGTATAGTAGCCTTTGGCTTGCATTTTTGGAATTTAGGCTTATCATTTTACCACCTTTTTACATAGTCTCTCTAGATGTTTATATGTGCTTGTAGACTCATAAAGAATTAGCAGATAAGCCTACGAGTATGAGATGTAATGATGTATATGTGAACATGTAACATATAAGGTTTCTCAGGTTGTTTTGCTTTTTTCTTTCTGCCAATATATCTTGGTTCCTGCAATACTGTTTTGTCCTAGTCGCTCCAAAGTAGGCCCTCTTGAATTTTGATTCAAGGTGTAACGATATTTATAGCAATAGCATGAGTGACAGCACACCCAAAACAAATACTGCTCACATGCCATCTATCGTATGCCAGAACTAAAATTAAAAAGCTTCCTTAGTTGCAATTTTCGCAAGTTCTAAATGCTTTCCTGAAGTACTGTTTGTTTCTCTACAATGGAAGAAACCACCTATAAGCTTTTACAGATAGTACAACAAATAAAATTGAAAATACTATAATGTAGAAGAAGTTTGATGTGTTAGGTAGCAAGAGGGGTTGACTAAACCAGTCATGTCAACCAACTGTGACTGAAAACAGGTAAGAATTGCGGAAAGAACCTAAACAGCTAGCTGAAAAACATGTTGTTGCCACTAGTAATATTTAACTATCATAATCATCGGCTTCCATGAAGCATTTCCAGTGTTTTTTTTTCTTTCCTTCCGGGTCAGCATGTCCTTGCCTTACAGCAAACATGTTTTTTAAAGAGGTAGCAACCTAACATCGATACTAAGATGTGTGTTTATATACTTTCTCAAAAGAGAGAATCAATTACTCCACCTGCAATAGTGCTTTAATGTTTGCAATATTATTAAGAGCATAGACAAGGTAAGAAAAAATACAATTAAGAGAGCGAAGATATACTTACAAGAGAAAGAAGTCATATGCATTTACATCACTATATATTGGACAGAGCAATACGTTTCCTATGCCACTGATAAAAATGGATGTCTAATCATAGGTATCAACTACTACACCACACTTGCGTGTCTGGTACAACTGAGATAGAAAAATAGACAGATCATGACAAATCCCATCAGATAAATAGCTCTTTTTTCTGCAAAGGAGATAAATAGCTTTCAGCTATAAGTGGTCACTAGGCATTCAGTCAATCCACATGATACAGAAAATTATGTGGTAACGTCTTGCTGATGAACAAAATTCAAAACTATACATAAACAGAAAAGCTTTTCCTGTTGCTCTGGCACTTGGCAACTGCATTATACTGTGAAGTTGCAAGTATACCCTTTATGCTGGAGTGAAAAGATTCTTGTTCTAAGTGAAGCTTTGGATGGCTTATGAGGAAAGTAACACAGGAGTTATGGAATTGAATCATCCAAAGTTTCTACTAGTCCAAAAATAGGCATAGGTAACCCCACAGGATGCTAGGTGCCCTTTCGACCAAGCACGATATCAGCTTGCCATGTGTTCTCATGGAGGTCACTCCCCGCAAGGCCACAAACAGAAAGTATCTCTCTTTTCTGGACTGCCATCTTCCCTTGTCTCACGCCAAGGGGAGACACAATTGGGGCGTGGGCCTTGAGGTTTCTTCTTCTAGGAGAATGTCTTTCGTCGCCCGGCTGGGACATATTCATCCACGCCAACGGGCTTTCGCAAGGCAACATCCTTCGATTCCGCTACCTTGGGGGCGGACACTTCTCTGTGTATGTGTGGAATAACCTCTGGTGCCGCGTAACTATGCCGCCCGATCTGATGTAGCCGGGCTTCTGCTTCGGCTGCCGTAGTTAAGGTCAACAAGGAGAGGAATGCAATAGGCTCCTCGAGGTGCTGTGTACGCTGTAACTAGCCTTTAAGTTCTGCCATATGAGCAATGCTAGTTTCATAACCTCTATATCAGGGTAGCACTGGGTGTTTGACCCATCCCCGAGGAGGCTTCTTGCCTTGAGCCATCCCGAGGCTGCGCCTTTGAGGGCTACCACTGGTGGGGCATGCTGTTATGTGCTGAAGGTCCTCCCGGGGGGTAAGTAGAACAGCTCACGGGGATTGTTCTTGAGTGTTTAGGCCACATGCTTAGGAGAAGCAGAAACACACAATCACTAAGCCTTGAGTCAGCGAAGGTCCGTAGAGGGTGAGCACTTAGCCTTTGTGGCGGGAGGTCCCTACCTCTGGCTCCACCGTGTGCCAGAGGGATGTCCGGTGATGGTGCGGCTTCTCGGGCGAGCCCCCCGGACCCCAAGCCAACTCTGCTGCTCATCAGGTGTGCTGCAACCGTCGCACTAACCCCGTCCGTACTTACATCCCCCTCGTGAAGGTGACCATGAACTTTCTCGGGTAATCCTTAGAGGGGGATGCTCGGAATGCTCGTCCTTGTTGGACCCTCAGGGAGGCGACCATAAGGCTCGTCATGTAGAGGCCCGCCAATTCCGGTCCTTTGAGGGTATAACAATGGACTCCATTTATAGGCCCCAATGAATATCTGTCCTGTGTGCTTGTGCTTGCTGGCTCCTTGAAGAATTAACCGCAAGGCATCTGCACGTAGACCCTGAGAAATCGTCCTGTTATTCGTGTTCTTGTTGGTTCCTCAGAGAGGTAACCGTAAGAATCTGCATGTAGGCTCTGGAGAATTGTCCTCTTATGCGTGTTCTTGTTAGTTCCCCCAGAGAGGTAACCTTAAGAATCTGCATGTAGGCTCTGACGTGCGATGCATGTGGGGGGGGGGGGGGGGGTCATGTATGCCTTTTCTTGTTGGTTCCTCGAGGAGGTAACCGTAAGACTTTACATGTAGGCTCGTGACTCCTTGTTAGTCCCTCGGGGAGGCGACCGTAAGGTTTGCACGCGAGGGGGGTGTCTTGTTGGTTCCTCGAGGAGGTAACCGTACGACTTTACATGTAGGCTATGAACGTGACTCCTTGTTGGTCCCTCGGGGAGGCGGCCGTAAGGTTTGCACGCGAGGGGCGTCCTGTATGCATTCTCTTGATGATGGTTCCTCGAGAAGGCAACGATACGATTCACATGTAGGCTCTGATGTGTCTCCTTGTAAGTCCCTCAGGGAGGTGACCGTAAGGTTTGTACATGTATAAAAAATTGTACTGTCAGTGGATTCTGTTGGTTCCTCAAGGAGGTAACCATAGACCTGCGCCTTAGGCTATTTTGCGTCTCCTTGCTGGTTCCTCAGGGAGGTAACAAAAGGGTTCTGCGCGTTGTTTTTGCCTCTCCTTGCTGGTTCCTCGTGGAGGCAACCGAAGGGTTCTGCGCGTTGTTTTGCTCGTGCGATGTGTTCCTTGGGTACTTATACTACATGAGCGGACCAGACTTCGGAGGCCCTAGAGAGGTGGAGTAGTGCGAGTAGCGACCCCGCTGCCAGAGCTCGTTTCCCGGGCACGAAGCTGATGGGTTACCCCGACTAAGGCGCGATGTCCAGACCCGACTCAAGCAACGTATTTCTCCGAGAACTCAGGGAACGCTTTGAGACAGTTTTGTGATCTTCACGAAGTTCAGATGGAAAGACCAATTTGAGAATCCGAGGATGACCAACCTGAGAATAATAAGCGCGTGGAGCATTCTTGAAAGATTTGACGACTGCATTGCTTACAATATTGCCTGCAAAAGATCCTTCCAGGAATAAACATGGCTTGAGAATAATAGGCGCATGACGCATTCTTGAGAGGTGCGACAATTGTGTCGATTACAGTACCGCCTACAAAAGATCCTTCCAGAAAGAGATGCAAATTAAGGGAAGTACGCGAGATAGGCCTTAGAGGGGCGGACCGACGTACCCCTAATTGCTTACTGCAGAGTAACTGCTGCTTCAAATTCCTTTTGGGAGAAATAAGGCCAGGGGTCCGGTGTCCGTGAGGCCTCGGGTAGGCAGCTTGGCACCCCCCTCGCCCGCTTATCATCCGTAGAACACATGATGCTGTCCAATCAAGAGGCCGTGGGAAGCGGAAGGGCAAGGGAAGACGACGTTATGAAGATGCCAACCCCCGAGCTCTGCCTAGTATAGGCGTGCCAGAGAATCCTTCCCTGAGGCGTCCGGGACCCGTGTACCGTTGTGGTGCCGGAGAGGATACTTCAATTTGAAGTGATGGAGAGACTTTCCTTGCCGCGAGGGCTCTAACGAGGTTTCCTCGACCAGATCCCTGTTAGCATATTCATATGCTATCTGAAAGAGCCGGGCGACGGTGACCGGTCCTGGAGAGAGCATCAGATCTTCCACAACCTGCCGGTTGGTGGTGCATGCGTCGAAGGCGTCCACAACCAGCCTTTCACTGACCTTTGGAAGCTAGAGATAGAGGTCGGCGAAGCGCAGCGTGAATGAACGCAACAACTCCCCCGGACGCTGCTTCAGCAGCAAAAGGTCCCACAACGCAGGCGTGTGAGTGGGGTGCCACTGCTGCTCTGTCGAGGCGGAGACTTTCTTCCTCTTGAAGCCTGGGCGCTTGGCGCGTCCGATGCCGCCAGTCTTTGCCTTATCCCGTCCTCGGGCGAGGGGCAGGCAGGTACGTCCAGCGGGCGGGACGCCCCTTGGTGCATTACCTGCCGAGCCCCCAGTGATCGTTGCAACCTCGGACATCGCGTGCACGAGTCCGTGGATGCTGGCCAGCCACTGGTCGGGGCTCGTCCCTTCCAGGTGGAGCCTGAGCAGCTCCCGCATCATCCTCAGAGCAGTCTCCACGATCGGCTCTCGGCGACGGTCAGTCAGCGCCGCGGACTCCGCCATGTTGGCCATGATGATATAGCCGAAGACCGTCGGAGAAGAGCGAAGACGGATTGAGCCCCCTATCTGGCGCGCCAAATGCCGGAGATTCGTGTCCGGGCAGGAACATGGGTATCATCGAACCCCAAAGGTTCGAACACAGGGGACTCAAGATCACATCATCGCCTTACCAATGGCGGGCACTGCAGAGAGAGAAACGGCGGTTACCCAGGTTCAGAGCCCTCGGAGAGGTAAAACCCCTACGTCCTTCTTTGGTGTATGTATTGCAGGTCACAATGGAGAAGATGACCGTACATATATCGAGGGATTGTGATCGCTCATGATCGTCCCTCTCTACGCTAGCTAGGCTAGCCATTTATAGAGGAGATGGTCCTCTTACCCTCGAAATATCTTGAGGAAGGGTTCCCACATCTCCAAACTGAGGGCGGAAAACTCTTCGCCCTTTACAAGATGGACATAGTCCATGGCCGATTAAAGTGCCAGTCCATGACAGATGCTGAGGTCGTCAATGACGCCTTCGCTGACAACTTGTGCCGTCCACCCAGCCTTGCACTAAAGAGGCAAGGCAAGGCCTTGGTCTTCTGGTCCTCGTCGAGCCCGCTTTAATCACCAAAGGGGCAATGGAATCTTGCCTCCTCGGGACGGAGCTTTGTGAGCTCAGCCATGACGTGTGTGGCGCAGACCTTGCTTGTCTTGTATCCTGGGACCCTACTCCATCGGTCCTTGCAGCAGGCTTGGTGGAGAAGGAATCCTAAGCTCCTTGGTGGATCTTGTCACCTTCAAAGGGACCTTCTCACGTGGAGAAGTCCGTGGCTCGGGAACCTCCGCGAGGGAGTTCCTCCCCGATCATGTCTTCGCTTCGGCTTGATACCTCCGTGAGGGTTTTACATCTCGCGGAGCCTCACTCGAGAGTTGCCTCCCGGAGTGATTGCTTCCGAGGAGTTATCATGGGCCTAGCAACCATAGGTCCATGACACCCTAGTTGCCAGGGATCCCACAAGAACTCCATGATGCCACAACTCCTGTAGACCATCAATTACTAGTTGCAGGTATACATCAATGTCTTTCGCTGGTGATCTCCTTCCTGGTACAATGACATATAAAATAAAGTGTGTCTCCTTCATGCAGATCCAAGGTGGGAAGTTGTATGGGACCAGAATGATAGGACAGATGATGTAAGAGAGGTTCATATTCTTGAAAGGGTTGAATCTGTAGCTAATCCAAATCTTATGTTCCTTGGCTATTTGCTGAACCACATGTACTTGCTTTCAAAGTTTTTCCAAGCAGGTGAATCAGCTGCTTGTTTTGCAAAATGGGCAGACATTAGCCTTGGCATGGATGCCTCTGAAAATTATGCAGTCAATGAAACAGGCATCATAAGTATCATATGCAAGTCCAACACCTCTGATGTACTGCTTTGCTTCATGAAAAATTTTCGGCAAAGAATGTCCTTCAGGTAGTGCTTCCCTGAATAGCGTCATGATATCTTCAAATGCAGCATTTGTCATTCCCCTGACATTTTTAATGTTGATCAATCTTACTAGAAACTGTAGTTTAGAAAACTTCTTGCACCCTGGGTACAACAGCTGTCCACCATCATTGACTAACCTCTTGTATGATTCGACATCTTCATCTTTACTGCCTTCTTATTTTTCTGAATGCAAGGTACTTCTATTGTACATTTCGAACCCATCTAACAGAAGCTGGTCAATCTCATCTCTAGCATTACTAGTATCTTCTTGAGAACTAGATTGTGTGTTAAGATCGTTAACAACTGGTTCCCCATGAAACAACCAGCTTTTGTATCCAGGCATAAAACCAGTACAGATAAGATGATCATTGACAGTTTCTACATCATACCAGAATCTGTTCCCACAATATTTGCATGGACAAAGTATCTTACTGTCTTGCACTTCATTTCTTAGAGCAAACTTTAAGAATAAACTAACTCCAGATACATATTCATCTGATGACCTTGAAGCTTGCATCCAAGTCTTATCCATTATTATTGTTTTGTACTAAAACTAAACTTTGGGGATACTAGTAACAGTACAATGTGTCCTACATATTAATTTACTAATCTTAGAGTTTTAATAGAATCCAGTAATCAACTAAACCATCTTATACTTATTGAGACATTGTAGTAATCTTGAAATTATAAAGTAACCAAGAAAACCATCAATTAATCAAGTAATACAGCAAGCTTATCATGCAATCCAACAACTAGAATTACTCAAGTAATACAACAATTATGCAGTAACCAAGTAAGCCAGTAATTTATAGACAATCCATAGATAACCAAGCAAACCAGCAATTTTTAGGTGAAGGTTGGATTCAGCACGTACTAGACGAACTCGCCTCCACATTGTTTGAGTTCCTGAATCGATGGAGAAATGAGCGCAGTGGATCCACCTTAGTTTCCGCTATTGGAGGATCCACCATGGATTGGACTCCACGAGGACCCACCATGGCTTCACGAGAGTCGCCGTCAGCACGCAGATCCTAGGGGTCGCCGTCGCCTGCGGAACCTCGGGTCATCGTCGCCACGCGGAACCCCTACTCACCGTCGGCCCGTAGAATCCCTAGATCGATTGAGGAGGATAGAGGTGGAGGAGATCGGTCGAGGAGGGCAGAGGTGGAGGAGATCGGTGGAGGAGGGCGGCGGCAGAGGAGATCGGTAGAGGAGGGCGGCGACGGAGGTGGACGAAAATGGAGATGGGAAGGAAAATGGAGATGAGATGCGATGGAGATGAGATGCAAAGGAAAGTGGAGATGAGTTCGGTGGAAGGACCGTTTTGTAAACTGAAAGGGCCGTTTTGTAAAATAAATTTTCCTCCTGCATCACGGCTCCTCAGAAAACCCTAGGAGAGCTTAGATGCCTGTAAAATGAATCTAGCCCGGAGTGTTGTTAATTTTAAAACTCATATGAATTCTCTAGATTCAAAAGGTGTTATATGAGCTTAGATGCTTGCAAGAGAGGCTTAATACACATGTTTCTTGCTCATGCATGTCTTATTTTTTTGCTAACTCCTATATATTTCTACATGGTATTATAAATGCAGTGAGGGATGAATTTCCAGATTCTGAACACAGGTTTTGTGTCATACACTAGTGGCAAAACTTAAACCAGCTCTGAAGAGGTGATGTAGTTTAAACCAAGTCAAGATTTAAGATGCCAAGTTGCCAGCCAATTGAGACAAGCTGCCAAGCTACTACCCTGAATGCAAGTCTAATTATAAGAACATGAACATGTATATATATGATCAGGCCATCATCAGGTCATACAATGACTGGACAACATAATTTTACACCACACCAACAAAAGCCAACACAACAAGATGTGTTCCATAGCAGCACATCAAGCAAATGAGCCAACACCAACAAGATGTGTTCCATAGCAGCACATCAACAAAACCAACACCAATAAGATGTCTTGCACAGACTAACAATAATTACATACTGCACAAACTACAATCAAAAGCACCAACATAAACTAAAGGATCTAAGCAGCACACTAGCATCTTCAGTCAGCAACCATCTTGAATGACCATAGCATCATAAGTCTTCTATCTTGTGGACAGAGACACCAATGTAGTCTTGCATCATAGAAACCCTGATAAGAACAAGAGAGCCACTAACTATGGAGTTGGCCTCACAGAAATTGCCCATGTCTTCTTCCTTCAGCCAGACGACTAGCCTTCTCAAGTCCCTAGTTTGAATGAAATAATGCCCAACAATTTCTTCATTCATATGCCTGCTAGAAAACCTTGCAATTCCCCTCTTTGGGTAATTATAACCATGGACAATGTGTTCTGGTAGTGCCTGCAATAGGAGCCACAGGAATAGAGCATTAAGGAATTCTGCATTTGAAATGTATGTACTGTAGGAACCAATATTTTTTAGACATAGAGATTACCAATATTTTTGTTGCAGTGTCAATTGCATCAACTCTAAGAACAATGTACTGAAGCTCATCAATTGAGTCCTCATCATTTGAGGCATCCTTGTACATTTCCTAGATTATTTTAGACATGTCTGCCTCACCAACAGTATGCATACCTGAGAAAACTGTCTTGTAAAGTGTGCATCTGATTTCTTCAGGTACATACACTGATCCTGCACAAATTTATGAAACAGTCAACACAAATTAATAAACAAACTAACTGTCTGAACAAGTTTCCAGTGGATTCATGTACATACCATTCATAAGATAGAAGGTTTTTTTTTTGTTTCCAGCAGAATCTGCAATAGTTACTTCGAAGATACCATCACTAGCCTCTCCTTCATACTCCAAAACATCTGCATATTCATCTCCAATCTCATCATCATTGTCATCTTCAGTAGGTAACTTGAAGGTGACAACATCGTTGACATCAACAAGGTGTGACATCAGGGAATAAGACCATAAGGGGCCATACATGGTTGTGGAGTTTGTACTCTTCTATAGGTAAAACTCGAGCCTGTGGCCACCAACAAGAGCATGCAAGAATTTGTCACTATACTTGTTTAGTTGTTCCTTGAAACGACAAGGAATAGTCTGTTCAAAGCATGAAATGCAATGTGAGATTAGTCTTGCACATAAATACAAATTAAATCATGAAATTCAAGTAATCAATGTACAAGGAATTGCATACCGCAAAGTGATCATAGTCCTCTTGCATGATGATCTTGAATGATGAAGCACACCTGTTTGAATACTTGCAGTTGGCCATAGGCTGATGGCAGAACTAACAGTTGACTTGATCCATTTCAGTCTACCAAAAAGTAAATATCAGTATATTAGTTGATAGGTGCAGTGGTGGTAGACGATATGAACCCTAAAAAGTGTTTACAGTGGTGGAAACAGATCTAATCAAGCAAATGAACACATGCAAGGAAGAAAAGGTTCAATGGATTGAAACCACGCAATCAAATCAAGTAAATGAACACATGTAAGGAAGAAAAGGTTCAATGGATTGAAACCATGCAATCAAATCAAGCAAATGAACACGTTCATAGAATAAAAAGGTTCAATAGATTGAACCCATGCGAACAGATCTAAGAAGATTAAAAAGAGGAGGAATGAAGAATGTTCAATAGATTGAACCCATGCAAACACATCAATCAAGAAGAACTGGTAGATATAAGTCACTTTTCAGAAGAGACGACAAGAACTGGCAATAAGGAGAGAGGCTAGGTTTAGATTTGGCTACAAGGAGAGAAGGTTTTTTTTTTGTTTCGAACTCACCTTGCAGAAGAGACTGGCCACAAGAAGAGACGACAAGAACTGGATGAACTCAAGTCGTCACCATCGAGGAACTGCTGCAGGAGATAACCGCTCCAGTCGTCACCGTCGAGGAACTGCTGCAGGAGAGAAGGCGAGTAGTGGAAGAAGTGGAGTAGTGATGGAGAGAGAGAGATGAACTGGTTCATATAGGGGGGGACAATATGACTTCCAACAAGCCAACCCATGATGCAATCTATATGGGCTGGCGACTGGCCCAAAATCGAAATGAAGGCCCAAGATGCACTTAACGATGCATGTTAGTCCACGATGCACAAAATAAAACCAAAGCCATTTTAAAAATGTGCAACTATTGATGCAAGAAAAATTCCATGCAAATGTGATGAAAAAACAAGTGCCATAAGAATTCTTGCATTGACCATCTTAAATATTCAAGGAAAGGATGCTTTAAAAACATTTAAATTGCAAATGAAACAATTCCAATTCAATACTTTGAAATCAACTATTGTTGGAAATATCCTTTACAAATGGCAAAAAGAACAACAAAATAAAGCCAAAGCCATTTTCAAAATGTGCAGAATAATTCCATGCAAATGTGATGATAACACAAGTGCCTTAGAAATTCTTGCATTGACATAGTAGTCTTAACATTGTTGACTGCCAAAACCCACCGGCGGGCAGCGGCCTTGTCAACACTGTAGAGCCGGGGGGAGCCTAGAGCTGCGGCTGGCTGAGACCCCTCCGAGCGACGGCCCGCAATGCTCTTCTGGTCACACGCGGCGTTGCGAAGTGCAAGGGCGTGCCACCCGACCTATACCCGGTCGTGAAGGTGATGAGGTTGCCTCGCTTAGTTTCCCGCAGGGCATACATGTAAACGTTAAATACGAGCCTCGATCGGCTCTCAGTTATCCTCGTGAATCGGCTCAAAGAGCCGATCCACCCATGATCCGTACGGGGTGCACGAATACTTGGTGGTCCTGCTTGATCAAGATGAAGCTAATGAGATCTACGACGATTTAGGGTTTTCACCGCATAACCGGATCATCCTACTCCAGGTTGGGCCTTGCGGCCACGCACGGTGCTCGTAAGCCAATCCTAAACAAGGCCAAAAAACCAACATGAAGTTGATCCTAGGAACATCCCGCTTAGGACTTGCGAACGCCACCCTACATGCCACTCGGATCCTCCCCCCATTGTAAGGCCAAACTATTGCGGATATTAAACTAATCCTTGTAGAACAAGGAGCAATCGTAACGGATCAGATCTACTAAATAATGATCAAGCGGGTGCCGCCCCACACCCGAGATAGGCGTGAGGACGGCTAGATATGCAAGGGTTGCACTACGTAAGCATGCTTAAACGAAGAACAATGCTAACCCTAACACATCTAATGATAACTACGTTGCTCGCCATCAAAAACGCTTCAAGTACGAGCAACGCATGAACAACGTGGGCTTGTGCTGCCTAGATCGCAAGATGCGATCTAGGCAGCATGTCGCTTACCCGATAGAAACCCTCGAGATGAAGGAGTTGGCGATGCGCCGAGATTGGTTTGTTTTTGGGGTTGAACGTGAGTTGTTGTTTATTCCATAAACCCTAGGTACATATTTATAGTCCAGGGGACTTTCTAATGAGGGCGTGCACTAAACCGTGCACGACTAAGATTCTATCTCTTATCTAAAATAATAAACTACTAAATAAAGATACACGGGCAATTCAGCCCAAGACCCTTCGTGCCAGGCCGCCTTAGAATTCTTCCATGTAATCTTCCAAGCCCGGCCCACCTCTGGATTCGTCTAAAATCTGGTGATAACACATGCCCCCCTGGTTTTGGAAATAACATTTCCAAAATCATTATGCTTTCCCTTCGAAGGGTCATGTCGTAGCAGGCAGCGAGCCGTTACAAGCATCCGTCATCATTATGCCCCTGTCTTCTCAGCCTTCTCTAAAAATCCCGACAGACTTTAGCATCGATCCCTTGGAAGTTGTAATGGCATTAATCCTTCACCAGATTTATCATTATTTAACCGCGCCGACTCGGTTAGCTCTCTCTCATATCCTCTATTCCATCCCAGCTATCGGCACCAAAAAACCCTCTCCTCCTGTAGCAATGTCTTCCTCTTCCTCTTCCTTCTCAAAACTCTTCCCCCAATCTTCGCCGAAGAAGAAGACCGAGGACAGCCTCCACCCCGCAGTGAATCCCTTCTCCTCCGACAAGGAGGAAAAAGAAGGAGAAGCAGCGGAAGGCCAAAGCCTCTCCTTCCGCCCAGCTCCCGCCGAAGAAGCGCCCCGCATGTGGGCGGACAGCGAGGACGAAGATGATGACGAAGAGGAAGAGGAGGAGGATGACTCCTCCTCCTCCATCGGGTACCCGCCGACCAAGCGCTTCCGCTCCTGGGCGGACAGCGAGGATGATGATGATGACGAGGAGGAAGAGGCTCCGGCCAAGGGCTGGGGCAGCAGCGACGAAGAGCTCCCTGGGAGCAGCGCCGACGACGTCGACGGCGGCGATGACGAGGACAGCGACGACTAGTAGTATAGGACTAGTAGTAGCAGTGCACTAGGCACCAGATCCCTCTTTTGAGAGCCATCGGCTCTTTCTTGTAAAGCCGCTCCTTGGAATTAATGAAATTGTTCTTTCCATTTATCCTTTAATCGCTCCAATTTCATTCCCTCCGTTTGCCATGCTAAGACCGATAGCAACGCGTCGGACTTCTTTCCTTTCTTGCAGCAACAGCACAGTCCAAGCCCTGTACTAGGCGTCGGCTTTTCCTTCCCAGTTCCTGCCTGAGACGACCATGATGCAGCCGCAGCCGAGGTGACCCTAATCGGCTCTCAAAAACAGGGCATCTTCCAGGCTTGTTGCCCCCCGAGTCTCAGCCCAAGGTAAAGCAGAGCTGTATGGACCTAGGCTCGATCATGTCTGAGGGAGCTCCTTATGCCGAGCTAGCCGATTTAAATATACATCGGCTTCCCAAAAACGGAGAGCCCTCAAGGTGAGCTGCCCCCCGAGTTTCTTCAGTTCCTGCCGGCCGGATAGGCTCCCTGACATTGATCTGATCATTGATCTGATCCGCGCGCCCATGCTGCTCCCGACATTGTCCTTGAAGAAATCTCCCTTGAGTCGATGGCCAAGCATCGGCTTTCATGTCCTTAAGTCGATGCCTCGTCGCATCGGCCGTGTTCGAAAATTTTCGAATTTTCATTTTTTTTATTACGGCCGACCTGTGCATCGGCCCCCATATTCCAATACCCATCAACAAAAGATGAGATGCTTCTGTTGCATATCCTCGTATTTTCATATACCTGGGTGCCCCCCCGAGCCGATTCTGTCAAGAAAATTGATGGTATCGGCTCTGTTGGATAACATGTTGAACCCAGGTAGAAAGGTAGGTGAGGATAATTTTGGCCGATTGCTGGAATTGGCCTCCACGTTGCTTGCTCGTTGAAGGTCTTGTAAGTTCCCTTCGTAAATTTTTTGGGGCCGATCACAAGGATCAGCCTCTCCTGGTTTGCTCATTGGTTTGATTCTTGCTACTTGGTCAGGCTGGATGAAACCAACCCAACCTCTGACTTGATGCGCTTGCTGTCGTCCACCTTGAGTGCTCCGTAGAGTCGTGGAGGGCTAAGCTCCGTCGGCAAGACGAGTACCATGTTTGTGCCGGCCGATGTCTCATCATCGGCTTTCCTCTGTTTGGGGCGCCACTCCATTTTCCGTGGACGACCCTCTTCATCCAGGGTTCGCTGAACTTTTGCAGCCGGATCAGGCCGTGCCTTCCTTAGCGTATGCGGGTACAACCTTTCGGCTTCCTCCAGGCCGCGCAATCGCTGAACCCTCGCGCTTTTGGGAGCGGCTGAGTCCGTCGTGGGCACCACCTTGGCCGGTGGTACCTGTCTTCTTCCACTTCTCCCTCGTCTTCTCGAATCCTCAAGATCTGCCCAACGAGGTGACTCAGCGCGTTTGCTTTGTGACGGGAGAGGCCCTAGGCGCTCGAACACAGACACGTTGGCTGCCTCCTTCTTTTTCTGATTGCATTCCGGGCAATTGCCGATTGTGGGCAATCGGCTCATTCCTGAATCCCAGCAGTGTCTGAAGAAGGGGCAGTCCCAATGCCTCGGCGTTGTCGTCTTGCTCCCTTGATGCTTCCGTGGCATAGCGCTCGTGCTCCTCCTCATCGCGATCCTGCCGACGATATCTTCCCGGCTTCTCTAGCCAAACGATCTTCTCTATCATTGTAATTGGGTCGCCGGCGTTGGTCATACTGACTAACATATTTGTTGAGGAGGTGATCAGAGAGGGGTCGCTGATATCTTATATTCTTCACCTCTCCCTCTGTGACATAGCGCTTGCCTTCATGACGGAGCCGATCGCGTGGAGCGGCCTCTTCTGTATCCTTGCTGTGAGAGCAGCTGCCCTCATCTCCATCTTTGCCGCAGTGGTTTCCAAGTCCTACCATGTTGATGCCGAACGAGGGACCCGGCCGGCAACCTTCGTGGTAGATGATTTCTGCCATGTTAACGGCGGGGAAGGGTTGGGTGTCGACCTTCATGGCGTACTGGTTGAAAATTAGCCGCCCCTTCTCTATCGCCGCTTGGATGTGCTGACGCCACACCCGGCAGTCGTTGGTGGCATGGGAAAGCGAGTTGTGGAATTTGCAATACGGCTTTCCATTTAGCTCTTTCGCCGTGGGGAACTTGAGACCTTCAGGAATCGTCAACTGTTTCTCCTTGAGCAGGAGGTCGAAGATTTGTTCAGTCTTGGTTACGCCAAAATCAAATCCCCTGGGCGGCCCTGGTGGCTTTACCCATTTGCAGGCCACGGGGGTTCCCCCCGAGTCCACTCAGCTACCGCTATCTCTTGGCCTCCCGCGTGCACTTCATCCTCTTCCGTATCGACCATAACTACTCGCACGTTTGAACTTGTCTTGGTACAGGTCGGGGTGGCGCTGTTCATATGCTGATAGTTTCGAACCATGTGCGCCGACGAGGGATAATCTGCTTGGGAGGCCATGTCCTTGAGCCGTGTTGCAAGGCCTGCTACCGCCAACTCGACCGCTTCCTTTTCAGCTATACGAACCGAATAACATCGGTTCCTAAGATTCCCGAAGCGCCGGATGTATTCTCGTCACCGTTTCCCCGCGCTTCGACGTAGTTGTGCTAGATCGGCAATGCCGGACTCGGAAGCTTCCGAATGGTATTGCATATGGAACTCGTTCTTCCAATTGCTTCCAAGATCTGGATGGAGTCCGCCGGTAGAGAGGTGTACCATCCAAAAGCCGATCCCGTGAGGGACCGTGAAAAGAGCCTCACGCGTAGCTGATCCGACACCGAAGCCGGTCCTAGTTGAGCCAAATATCGGCCGACGTGCTCGATGGAGCCTGGAGCCATCTGATCCACCGAATTTGGAGAAGTCGGGGAGCCGATATTTAGGTGGCAGCGGGATCATCTCGTAATCGTCGTGGTACGGCTTGGAATAGCCGACTACCCTTCTTTTCGGCATCATGCCGAACCGGTCTCTCGCGTATGGTACCGATCTGATCCGCCGTGCTGGCCGTAGGAGTTGCACTCGAAGATTCGCCGGGGTGGCGTACTTGGCCTGCCACGTTTGCTTTTCCAGCTCCGAGCCAGCCGCAGGAGCCGGGCTCGGGAGTTTCGTCGGTGTGGCGTATTTAGTTAGCCACGTCTCGCTCTGCCGCCGACGTTCCTCCCGTCTTCGCCGGAGTGCCCGATGTTGTGGCCTGGTTTGTGAGTGCCCGAGTCACCACAATCCGGCACATACATGCACGCGTATCCATGAGGGATCTCCTTAGGCGCCTCCATTAAGAACTGGTAGTCACTGGGGTCGCCACCAATTCTGTAGACGAGGAATGCCGGTGTAGTCGGCACTTCAGCCGGTGCTGCCAACGCAAACGGCAGCGGTGGACGGGACTGGAAAGGCAACTCTCCTTGATGAGTCCCGAGAGCTGGTCCTGACGGCGAGTACTGGTGGCTCATGATCTCCTGGATCACGCGCAGAGCGACACGCTCCAGCACGTTGACCAAGTTCTCAGAGTGGCGGTGTAGCGAGTGAGCCACCGTGTAGTTGATCTCCTCGCCGCGGACCCCCGGTGCGTTCCTCCGACGGGGAAGAGAGGTCTATCCCATCGAGTGCACCTTCCGGTGAGAACCCCTTCCATCCGATGCCACCGTAACGGGTTCTTCGAAAGAGCCGATGAGGTCGGCTTCGAGGGTAGCCTTGATCTCGTTGTATTGCTTCTTGAGGTCGTCGAGCGGATCCTCGTAGGTGACCGGCGTGCCGTCCGCCATCTCAGATGTAGATGGCGATGTGGTTGATGTAGACGATTGTCCCACCGGGCGTGCCGGAATGTGTTGACTCGCCAAAACCCACCGGCGGGCAGCGGCCTTGTCAACACCGTAGAGCCGGGGGAGCCTAGAGCTGCGGCTGGCCGAGACCCCTCCGAGCGACGGCCCGCAATGCTCTTCTCGGTCACACGCGGCGTTGCGAAGTGCAAGGGCGTGCCACCTGACCTATACCTGGTCAGGAAGGTGATGAGGTTGCCTCGCTTAGTTTCCTGCAGGGCATACACGTAAACGTTAAATACGAGCCTCGATCGGCTCTCAGGTTATCCTGTGAATCGGCTCAAAGAGCCGATCCACCCATGATCCGTACGGGGTGCACGAATACTTGGTGGTCCTGCTTGATCAAGATGAAGCTAATGAGATCTACGACGATTTAGGGTTTTCACCGCATAACCGGATCATCCTACTCCAGGTTGGGCCTTGCGGCCACGCACGGTGCTCGTAAGCCAATCCTAAACAAGGCCAAAAACCAACATGAAGTTGATCCTAGGAACATCCCGTTTAGGACTTGCGAACGCCACCCTACATGCCACCGGATCCTCCCCCCATTGTAAGGCCAAACTATTGCAGATATTAAACTAATCCTTGTAGAACAAGGAGCAATCGTAACGGATCAGATCTACTAAATAATGATCAAGCGGGTGCCGCCCCACACCCGAGATAGGCGTGAGGACGGCTAGATATGCAAGGGTTGCACTACGTAAGCATGCTTAAACGAAGAACAATGCTAACCCTAACACATCTAATGATAACTACGTTGCTCGCCATCAAAAACGCTTCGCATACGAGCAACGCATGAACAACGTGGCTTGTGCTGCCTAGATCGCAAGATGCGATCTAGGCAGCATGTCGCTACCCGATAGAAACCCTCGAGATGAAGGAGTTGGCGATGCGCCGAGATTGGTTTGTTTTTGGGGTTGAACGTGAGTTGTTGTTTATTCCATAAACCCTAGGTACATATTTATAGTCCAGGGGACTTTCTAATGAGGGCGTGCACTAAACCGTGCACGACTAAGATTCTATCTCTTATCTAAAATAATAAACTACTAAATAAAGATACACGGGCAATTCAGCCCAAGACCCTTCGTGCCAGGCCGCCTTAGAATTCTTCCATGTAATCTTCCAAGCCCGGCCCACCTCTGGATTCGTCTAAAATCTGGTGATAACAAACATTCAATCTTAGAACTTCCAAAACACATTTAGTCTTATGAAGCAAATCACAATATATTACAAATCACAATAGTCTTAACATTACAAATCACAATAGATTAGAAGCAACATAAAATAATCTAAGTCTTAACCTTACAAACAAGCAACATAGATTTAACAGCAACTCACACATTAACACTTAAAAACTAGACCCTATACTTCATGGGTTGATGATCTCGACGAAGTCCAGAACAATGGCTTCAGCCCTTGATGTTGCAATCATCAGACGGAGAGTTCCTTCAACAATGTGTGACTGCTCCTTGAAGTGATCCCACCCAATGGTAATTGCAATGTGATCATCTCCTTCAATGTGGTACCAAGCTACAACAGGCTCTTCAAGGTCCCTCTTCCACAAGTGTGCGAATCCATTGACAGGGGAGCCGACATGGTTAAATGGTTTTGGATTCAGGTACTAAAAGAGGGAAAAATTGTCTTGTCAGAATAGACTTGTAATCATTATTGACATCACATGTCTAATTATATGTACAACTCATCAGGGCATCAAAGTTCACATTTTCCTTATTATAAATGTGAACAAAGAACTGCAACTCCTTTTTACTCTCATAGAACTCATTTTCATCAAGTTCCTGGGTTGGTGAAGCCAACACAACTTTGGTCAGGCCGAAGGTAATGGGAGCTAGATTCTCCTCAGTGATGGCTCTGATGTTTGTAAATATTATCTTGTGGAGTTGCACTCTTATTCTTGGGATGACATCATAAACCACTGGTGCAGAATAAAGAAACAACAAGTCAGTAGAATTTTTTATGCTTTTGCCAATAATATTAGGAAGAAGTAAATGGTTTTAGGAGCTGTAATGATAACCTCATGTCAAGCAAAAAATAAATGAATAAATGAATTATGTATCATACCTTGTTGTCCAACATAAGGTTTCTCTTCCTTGTCATTGTTCACATTTTGGTACACATTGAGCTGGAATTTGTTCTATTCTTCCATGTAGGTGAAAGAAACTGCATCACCAAATTGGATATCATATAACCTGACAAGGGACCTCCAGTATGGTTCACAAATTGTTGTAGTGGTGCCATCTTTCTCAAGGTACATGTCATAAACCCTCACTGGGCACCACCATCCAACCTTGCAAACTTACGAACTTTCTCCTTCAATTTGCAAGGCACAACCTGAAATAATTTGGTTCAAACTAGGATAAAAAACTTAACCCTAGTTTCGTAGCTAGAGTAGGGAGGAATGAAAAACTAATAACATGTCATACTGAACATTGCAATGTTCTCTAAACTAATTGCGCAAACCTGAAATCATATAGTATTTTCTAAACCAATTACTCATAGCAATTCAATGGTAATAATGCAAGGCAAGAATACAAGTTACTGCACTAACCACTCCATCTTCAAATCCCTGCATCATCTGAACTTCAAAGGAAACTGCACGCCTGTTAGAACGGCGACCGCACTTTTCCAGTGGTTGACGATAGAAAAAACAACCAATCTCATCCATCCCTGATAAGAACATGATAAGAATTACAATTTCAGTAGGTACTGACAGAAAAAACGAACATGAAAATTGATGTAGTGCAAGTATTGGTAACATGTAGAATTTTTTACCTACTAAAAGTGCAACGCAGATGAAGGAAAACAAACTATCCAACCTGCTCCACCCTATGGTACTGGTGCTACAAGAATCAATTAAGAAAGAAGAGGTACAAAGTCATGATCAATGAATCAGCAAGGAAGAAAAATGAGAAGTGAAAAACTGTCGAACTCACCAGGAACTGCTTCTGTGGATTTCCTTGGACGGTTTGCCCCCTTATATAGTTGTTAGGTGATGCTTCCACGTAGTGCTACCACTTACCCACGTTCCCACGATATGCAGGGTGACACCCACATGTCATTTCCAAAAAAGGCCCACATGCCCATTGTGCAAGTAACTAATTCAAGTGTAGGCCCAATTGACCAGAAATACATTGAATGGACATTTTTTTCAATGCGTTTTCAAGCAAACATATTATCAACCATGATTTTTTTTCAAACAGGACAAATCAAAAAATTTGAATGACAAATACTGGCTACCTTCCTTGTTCCGAATATTGATTATTTTAGAACATTGATGGCATGATAGTCATTTTGTACAAAAGGAAAAAATCATCATCAATATGACATAGGATATTGATTTACACTAGGATAATAATTCTTTACCGTTAGTACACAACATTCATACATTTCAGAACAATGCAGGCACGATAATCATACTTAATTCATAAGATCCATGCATAACTTATAATAGTCTTGACCAATATTACATCAAGAACCAATAACACTTAAGAACATAACTTATAACTACTGAACCGTCCAACACTGGTCTTCTCTATTAGGTCATTACTGCAAATCTTCAAGTTTTGTGATGACCATCCTTAGCCAGGCAAATTGATCCCTCCTATTATATGGAATTTCCGTATCATCCTTGAAGGTTATCTTGCAAACATTATCCTGAAACGAATTTGAATTCAGTAAAATTCCTACATGAATTTACTTAAGTAATTCATCAGATGCTACTATGTAATAGAACCAGACATTATCCTAAGTAATTCATGGAAAGCAACACCATTCACAAGTGAATTCATCACAAGCTACTTTATAATGGAACCAGGCATTATCCTAAGTAATTCATGGAAAGCAACAATATTCACAAGTGAATTCATGAGAAGCTACTTTATAATGGAACCAGGCATTATCCTAAGTAATTCATGGAAAGCAACAACATTCAAAAGATAGTGAATTCATCATATGCTATTTAAAATAATGCAGAGAAACCAGTAGCACTAACATTTTACCTTCACATGGTATTACAGTGCTATTCTTCAGTGTGCGAACAACAAACATAGTGCTTCATTTCTGGCATTGGCAGCTCCTCCACAATGCTAGAGAGCTGACTCCTTTGATTAAAAGTCAGCTCCACTCCATTTCCAAAAATGCAGCACTTGTCAAATGATTCATCACCGGATAAACCTGGCCCTATTTGACAAAATAGTGTGGCGTTAGAATAATAGTAAGCTAATTCATCTTGGAAATAAAACATTTATTAGAAACAAACCTCTAAGTATGATCCTTGAATTCTCATCATCATCAGCAGCACTGAATTAATCATCATCTTCACTGTAATGATCATCCTCTTCACTGTAATGATCATCCTCTTCACTATAGTGATCATCCTCTTAAGTCTCATAATCTGCCTCCTCGTTGTTCTTCTCACTAATGGGCAAACAAGATAAATTAAGCTACACTAGATTGTTTTAACACCAAAACCATGATGGCAAACAGATGCACTAACAGTAATTTTAGGATACATACGGAGTGGAAGGGAAACAACCTGTGGGATGCACCTACTCCTCGCTGTCCTTCGCGTTCGGACGTGCCTCCTATGGTTGCAGAGACGGAGATGGCAGAGACGGAGATGTTGTGAGTTTGCCCTGGTGGCAGGGACGCCATCGAGGGAAATGTTGAGGCAGTTGGTGAGAGGGGAATAGTGACGGTCCTACAGAGGGGAGCTTGTGGTGCCTGCGCCGGTTGCAGCAACGGAGATGGGGACAGAAGAGTGTTGGGGATTCTGCGATGGGAACCTTGTGGTGGTTGCGATGGCGAGGGGAATGGTGAGGTAGATCGTGAGATGGGGATCCTGCGGAGAGGAGCTTGCGATGCCTGCTCCGGTGGCAGCGGCAAAGGCGGCGGCCCAAGATTGGGGATCCTGCGGCGTGAAGCTGGTGGTGGCTGCTCAGGTGGCAGCGATGGATCTGGATTCTTGCGATGGAGAGAAAGACGAGAGGAGAACGGCCATGGCGAAGGAGAGGAATCCATGGCGGCCGGCGAGGGAGAACGGCGGTGGCAAAGGAGGAAGAACGGTGGCGATAGCGAGAGGAGGAAGAAACAAGAGGGGTCGAAAGAGTAAGAAAGCCCTAGAGAGCTATATTTAAAGGGACGTCGTGGTGGGAGGACGAAACAATTTAAGTGAGAAAGAGGAAGGGTTTTTTTTTTGAAAAATGAAGCACTATAAGCTGCCTCTTCCTCTCCACTCTGGACTTATCCGTTCATTTCTTCCCCACGAGCTAGGGTTTAGAGATGAGGAGACGCTGAGCTGAGGAGCCATCGGGAAGGAAGGGGAATCCCGCCGGAGACCACGCCGGTGACAGCAACTACAAAGGTACAATCAACATTCCAAATCTTGGACTAGTACATACCCAAATCTTGTTCATCGGTGAATCTTGATTATTTTGATCCCCATTCGAAATCATGCCCTAGTACTTTGATATTGTCGGTGAAAGCTGATGTATAGCTTTGATCCGCCTGTGAAAGTAGAGATCTGCATCAGTACCCGCTTCAGGAAGCAATTCCTCGTTTAGGTTTTGTGGCTAAGACCCCAGGTAGTGGTGGGCTGGATCGGTTTAATATGTCGTCCTGAAAAACACTTGTTTTGTCTGGTTGAGAGATGCTTGTGGTGGCTATCTACTGTCTGGATAAGTTTAATATCTACTGTCTGGAAGCTATTCATCAAGCAGTTTTAGTTGATTTAGTTCCTTCTACTGTCGGGTAGAGAGATGCTTGTTTTGTCTGGTTGAGAGATGCTTGTGGTGGCCATCTACTATCTGGATCAGTTTAATATCTACTGTCTAGAAGCCATTCATCAAGCAGTTTTAGTTGATTTAGTTCCTTCTATTATCTGGTTGAGAGATGCTTGTTTTGTCTGGTTGAGAGATGCTTGTGGTGGCCATCTATTGTCTGGATCAGTTTAATATATACTGTCTGGATCAGTTTAATATCTACCGTCTAGATCAGTTCCTTCTATTGTCTGGTTGATTTAGCTCCTAGCGTGAGAAAATAGTACATGTAAATGTAGCTCAACCTCCTAGTTGTATGTTACACAGGAGACCACAAAAATAGTACATGTAATTGCCGACACTTAACTATATGCCTGTAATGATCATATTTTGAAGGCAGTTTCAAAAAACGCCGATAATACTGTGCATTGCCGGCACTTTTGGAGAAATTCCACGAAATGAACTAGAGGCATATTGATAAACTGCCGGTAATCCTAGGCATTACCGACACTTTTTGAAAAATGCCACGAAAAGAACCGGAGGCATATCGATAAACTGCCGGTAATCCTAGGCATTACCGGAACTTTTTGAAAAATGCCGAGAAAGAGATGGATATTACTGGCACCTAACAAAAAAATGCTGGCAAAGAGTACAATAGAGGCACATTTCAGAAGTTGATTTCCCCGATACATGCGACCATAGTTAGAACCGGAAAGAGGGAGGCAGGTGAGGCGAGCCCCTAAACACAAGGTTCCTGGGATCAGGTTAGAGTTGCCGGCGTCAGACTTAGGTGTCCGAGGGTGTGGGCCAGGTGGCTGGCGCTGGTACCAGAGAAGAAAGGATGCGGGGTTTAGCGGGATGACCAGGGTGGCGTTGGACATGCAGAAGATGAGCTTTGGCAGGTTTAGACGGTGAGGCCCTGTGGCCATAGGTGTAGAAGATGAAGGTTTAACGGGTGGTGGCTGCGGGGATGGAGCGCTCGATCTGGAGGTCGCCTAAGTCGGATTAAATTGTGGAGGGCATCACATTCTGATAGTCCCTTTCCTAGAGTGTTGGAGGCTGTCAGAACTCGGAAATGGCTGTGGACACGGAACCTCTGCAACATGTACAATGGTGATACCTAAGCAGTGCCACTTAGATAAACGCTTAGGTGGATTAGGGTTAAGAGAAAGATCAAAAAGAATTTTCCTTCTCTAAGCTAAGAGTCTCTTAGCACAATTTCTCTCACCATATATTTAGAATCTCATTACTAAAGATGAGACTAAAAATAATCCATTGTACATCATGTTTTTTTCGAGGTTGACGGGGGAAAACCTCACCGCTTGTTATTATTACTCGAAGAGGCCAAGCAGCCGATCTGTATGTACAAAGTAGAAGAGGTACATGGGGCCAGGGAGAGAGAGAGATATACATGCATCACATGGCTCTAGCCAGAATGTAGGACCGTAACACATCCAACGCCGCCCGGGTGGCGGTCGGGAGGCGCCACCGCCAGAGGGCAAGGTCGTCAAACTCTCCGCAGTGCGGTGCTCGAGGTGGAGGGTCTTCCGTTGAAGACAAGATCGTTGCGGCTCTTCCATATGGACCAGAGGGTCGTCGCGACCCCCATATGCCAAGTAGCATCGACACAGGGAGAGGTGGCCGGTGGTCCCAAATGGAGAAACACCCGACCGTGATTGGGACATCCAGCCGGGACCAAACATCCGCTGCCAAGTGGCAATCGCAGAACATGTGTCTACCCGACTCCACAGCGGGGCACGTGGCGCAAATATCAGAGGGGGAGCAACTTTCGTAGAGGAGGTTGGCACGCGTACTCAAGCGGTTAATGTCGGCGAGGTAGGCAAAGATCTTCAGCTTCAATGGGAGGCACAAGGACAGGACCAGGACACGCAAGCGGATGCGTCCCGGGGGCGGACCGGAGAGAGCATACGGTAGGCCTCACGCGAGCATAAATGAGACGTCGATGGAGAGTCAATGAAACGTCTAGATTACGTGGCAAGATTAAGATAAGACGGTCTTATCAACCATTGCATGCACTAAGTATGTCATGCACATGTCACTGAAATGTGTGGCATGGACTCAGCTGACGTGTCATATATACAGAATCGAACCATGACGCAGAAACAACTGCATCTGAGGTAATCCGTTGCATCTCACCAAAACTGACCGTGTTTGCTCGCTAGGTAGCTGCTTTTGGGAAGGCGCGTGAACAAAATTCAAAGTACTACCGCGGTAGATAGTCAATCAGGTAGTGATCAAGTCAAAATTCAAAGTACTCCTGGTTTTAACTTTTAACACACGCTTGCTTGTTACCGCTCATCGTCGTACCAATTCCATTAATTAATGACCCAATCCATCTGTCGTGTATCATGCTTAGCTTAGCTAACTATCTATATATATATAGTAGGTAGCAGCAGTGCAGCACCGCAACAGCTAGAGTGAAATATTGCAAGCCTGCCTGCACAACGTACAGACTACAGAGTATCCATCCATCCGTGAGAGAAATTAATTAGAAATACGACGATCTGATACGATGCTAACCTGGCTGGTATTCATTGCGTCGGCGCTGCTAGCGGCGGCGGCGGCGGCAGCTACGCCGACGACGATAGGGCTGCCGAACTGCACCACCACCTGCGGCAACGTGAGCGTGCCGTACCCTTTCGGCATCGACCCTGCCGCCGGCTGCTACATGCCGGGGTTCAACCTTACCTGCGACGCCACCACCAGCAATCCGCCGCGGTTGCTGCTCGGCGACGGCACCCTCCAAGTCGTCGACATCTCCGTCAAGAACTCCACGGTGCGCGTCATACGCACCGGGGACATGGCCGGCGGCAGAGGCACCTTCGGCGGCGGACTCAGGCACGAAGGGCCCTACACACTGTCCATTAGCAAGAACGAGTTCATCGTGACGGGCTGCAACGCCATGGCCACGCTGCAGGAGAGGAACGTGAGCAGCATCATCATGAGCGGGTGCGCCTCCTTCTGCGCCGACACGAACACGAGCAACGGCTTCTTCAACGGGGACCCCGGCGAAAAGTACTGCCAGGGAATGAGGTGCTGCCAGGTGCCGATTGACAGCCCCGGCGACGACGACTACGGAACCGCCGCGCCGGGGAGTCTCGACTACAGCGTGGAGCTGACCTGGTTTGGCCGGAACCGAACCCTCGACGAGTTGTGGCAGCGGACGCACGTGTTCGTCGCGGCACAGGGATGGTTCGATGAGGTCGGCCACTGGGTCTGGATGGACGACGAAGGCGGCCCCGCGCCGCAGGTGAAGGATGCCGATATGGCGGTTCCCGTTGTTCTCGACTTCCAGGTCGTTAGACCTGGCGTGAATTGCTCCTTGTACCCATCAGAGTGCCCTGTGGAGGCCTCCCGCAGCATCTGCAAGAGCAGCCACAGCGAGTGCACTACCGTCAGGTGCAGAGGCTATACGTGCAACTGCACCATGGGGTACGAGGGCAATGCCTACATCGCCGATGGATGCCAAGGTTAACTTCCCTTATAATAATACTTTGTACCATATATTGCCCTTTTTATAGGCTACTGTATTACCCGGCATCCTCTGGTCGATGAAAAAGTGATAAATCAAAATGTTTTACAACTAGTTTTTGATATTGTTCCATATTTTGTAATTTAAATATTCAAACGATATTAGTAGCAAAATTAAGTTCTCAAATTTTAAGTTCTAAAACATCACATTTTCGTGAACGGGAGAAAACATTTTATTCTTTCCGAATAAACATATATGTTTCCCTCAAACTGATATATTTTTTTTGAATAAAAATGGGATTTGTTAATTAGAAGTGTTTTGGCCGAATTATGCAGATGTCAATGAGTGCAACAGCCAAGGACAAGACACCCTATGCTTCGGCGACTGTACTAATACAGAAGGATCATTCGACTGCCGGTGCCCACAAGGAAGCCATGGTGATCCGATGATACCAGGTGGCTGCATCAAGTCTGTTAATATAGGTCAGCATTATCACTCATGTGCCGCTGCTTAATGGGGGTCTTTCAATCAGATTGTCAACTCAGTAAAACAAAAAATGCACGTCTTTTTTGCAGGTTTAATCATTGGTCTATCTGTAGCTATTGGCCCCGGGTTTCTACTTACAGTTTTTGGTACTATCTTGATAAACCGTAAACTTAAGCATAGCAGAGTGAAAAGATTGAAGCGCAGGTTCTTCATCCAAAATCGTGGACAACTCTTGCAGCAACTTGTAGCTCACAGGACAGGCATAGCGGAGAAGATGATCATTCCTCTGGAAGAGCTAGAGAAGGCAACAAACAATTTCAATCGTACTCGTCAGGTTGGTGTTGGTGGTCATGGAATTGTCTACAAAGGAATCTTATCGGACTTACATGTTGTAGCCATCAAGAGGTCAAAGATTGTGCTCCAAAGAGAAATTGATGAGTTTATAAATGAGGTAGCCATCCTCTCGCAGATCAACCATAAGAATGTTGTCAAGCTTTATGGGTGTTGTCTAGAGACAGAAGTTCCTCTACTTGCATACGAGTTCATTTCCAATGGAACCCTTAGCGACCACCTTCACGGAGAATCATCTCGATCAATACCCTGGAAAGACAGATTAAGGATTGCAAGTGAAGTAGGCAAAGCTATTTCTTATCTTCACTCTGCTGTTTTGATTCCTATATTGCATAGAGATATCAAATCTTCCAACATACTTCTTGATGATGCCTTGACAGCAAAGGTATCTGACTTTGGCACTTCAAGGTACATTCCTATGGATCATACAGGAATAACAACGACTGCTGTGCAAGGAACTAGAGGATATTTGGATCCCATGTATTGTTACACGGGACGGCTATCTGAAAAAAGTGATGTTTATAGCTTTGGAGTCCTTCTAATCGAGATGCTTACTAGAAAGATTCCAAACATGTGTGAGAATGAAGGGCTAGTCTCAAAATTTGTTGAATTAATTTCAGAAGGAAAAATGCTTCAAATACTAGATCCGCAGGTTGTGAAGGAGGGAGGCGGTGAAGTGGAAGAAGTGGTGGCTTTAACCGTGACATGCATAAAACTGAGAGAAGAGGAAAGACCAACAATGAGGCAAGTGGAGATGACACTTGAAGGTCTTCAAGCTACCAACGGGCGCATTATGGTTGACTTGGGAGAAAAAAACAGTGCGGATCATTATGTTACAATGAGCTATCTAGCAACAAGAAGAAGTACAAGCTTGCAGGATGTGAGGCAGCGGTATTGTCCACAAGTAGATTTCTCGACGCCCGTAAGATACACTAGTTAGTTCTCTATACTAGGCTCAAAAGTATTGTTGCCCTTTTCTCTTAAAAAAGATAACACTTGTCACATACCGACATACGTTAGCTTTGTTCTTTGTCTGGTTTGGCCGCGGAACGGTTGGTTCTTTCCTTTGTATGGGCCTCAATGGTTCTATGGGGAAGTTACTTTTGCATGTGTAGAGTCTTGCAATGTTCTTACTCGATAAAGTTTTTGTGCAATTATGTATCTCTCTGTTTTTGAATGCTAGCTTGCTTAAGGGATTTCTATTTTCGTGCCCTCGGGTTCTTAGTTGTGCTCATTTTTCCTCAGCCGCTTAGTTTTTCCTCAGTTTTCCCTGAGCCCTTGTCTGAAACCCTCACAAGGAGCTCGGATGGGAGGAATCCCGTTAAGTTGACCATTGGTTGGTGCTGGCAAGTGGGCCGCTGTTGGTGCTTCGAAGTGGACACGTCTCCACTTATCCAGATCATTGTGAGACCCATAACTTGTCCATGTTAGCGCGCCAGACCCACAGCTTACCCAGGTGACTGATACGTCTCCGACGTATCGATAATTTCTTATGTTCTATGCCATATTATTGATGATACCTACATGTTTTATGCACACTTTATGTCATATTAGTGCATTTTCCGGAACTAACCTATTAACAAGATGCCGAAGTGCCAGTTCCTGTTTTCTGCTGTTTTTGGTTTCAGAAATCCTAGTAACGAAATATTCTCGGAATTGGACGAAACGAAGACCCAGGGCCCTATTTTTCCACGGAGCTTCCAGAAGACCGAAGAACACACGAAGTGGGGCCACGAGGTGGCCAAGCTATAGGGCGGCGCGGCCCAAGCCCTGGCCGCGCCGACCTATAGCGTGGGCCCTCGTGACGCCCCTTGACCTGCCCTTCCGCCTACTTAAAGCCTCCGTCGCGAAACCCCCGGTGCGAAAAACCACGATACGGAAAACCTTACCGAGACGCCGCCGCCGCCGATCCCATCTCGGGGATTCCGGAGATCTCCTCCGGTACCCTCGCCGGAGAGGGGATTCATCTCCCGGAGGACTCTACACCGCCATGGTCGCCTCCGGAGTGATGAGTGAGTAGTTCACCCCTGGACTATGGGTCCATAGCAGTAGCTAGATGGTTGTCTTCTCCTCATTGTGCTTCATTGTTGGATCTTGTGAGCTGCCTAACATGATCAAGATCATCTATCTGTAATTCTATATGTTGTGTTTGTCGGGATCCGATGGATAGAGAATACCATGTCATGTTAATTATCAAGTTATTATACATGTGTTGTTTATGATCTTGCATGCTCTCCGTTTCTAGTAGAGGCTCTGGCCAAGTTTTTACTTTTAACTCCAAGAGGGAGTATTTATGCTCGATAGTGGGTTCATGCACTGCATTGACACCGGGACAGTGACGAAAGTTCTAAGGTTGTGTTGTGCTGTTGCCACTAGGGATAAAACATTGGCGCTATGTCCGAGGATGTAGTTGTTGATTACATTACGCACCATACTTAATGCAATTGTCTCGTTGTTTAGCAACTTAATACTCGGAGGGGTTCGGATGATAACCCGAAGGTGGACTTTTTAGGCATAGATGCGGTTGGATGGCGGTCTATGTACTTTGTCGTAATGCCCAATTAAATCTCACTATACTTATCATGTCATGTATGTGCATTGTTATGCCCTCTCTATTTGTCAATTGCCCGATCGTAATTTGTTCACCCAACATGCTTTTATCTTATGGGAGAGACACCTCTAGTGAACTGTGGACCCCGGTCCATTCTTTAATACTGAAATACAAATCTTCTGCAATACTTGTTTTACTGTTTTCTCTGCAAACAATCATCTTCCACACAATACGGTTAATCCTTTGTTACAGCAAGCCGGTGAGATTGACAACCTCACTGTTTCGTTGGGGCAAAGTACTTTGGTTGTGTTGTGCGGGTTCCACGTTGGCGCCGGAATCTCCGGTGTTGCGCCGCACTACATCCCGTCGCCATCAACCTTCAACGTGCTTCTTGGCTCCTCCTGGTTCGATAAACCTTGGTTTCTTTTCGAGGGAAAACTTGCTGCTGTGCGCATCATACCTTCCTCTTGGGGTTGCCCAACGAACGTGTGAAATACACGCCATCAAGCTCTTTTTCCGCGCCGTTGCCGGGGAGATCAAGACACGCTGCAAGGGGAGTCTCCACTTCTCAATCTCTTTACTTTGTTTTTGTCTTGCTTTATTTTATTTACTACTTTGTTTGCTGCACTTATATCAAAACACAAAAAAATTAGTTGCTAGTTTTACTTTATTTGCTATCTTGTTTGCTATATCAAAAACACAAAAAAATTAGTTTACTTGCATTTACTTTATCAGGTTTGTTTTATTTACTACTGCTAAAATGAGTAATCCCGAAGTTGAAGTTCGTTCATTTAAGCAACAAGGAGGAGAATGTTTAAAAGATGCTTGGTATAGAATTAATGATGCCCATAATAGGTGCACTAAGAAACACTCCACCACTATCTTACTCAGGAATTTTTATGTTGGTATCTCTAGCTGGAATAGATATGTTCTTGATTGTCTCGCGGGGGGTAACTTCCTAGGTGCTCCCGCTTTAGAAGCTAGTTGCATTATTGAGAGTTTATTTGGAACACCACCTGTTAATGAAATTAAAATTGAAACCTCCCTTGATGATGTGATGAAAAAATTGGAAACCATAGAGAAAATTTTTAGTGTTGAAACTAAGTTGGAGATGTTACTTGTTAAAACTGATAAACTTGGTAAATCCTTAGGAGGAATCGATGAAATAATTAGTGTCCTAGGAACTTGTGTTGATCATGATAATCAAATTAATAGGATTGGCAAACTTGAAAAAGCTATGGGAACCTTGGGTTCGACCTTTTCATCTTTACAGTTTAGAGAGAAAGCTTATGTGGGGAAGGAACAAAAGTTTATGTATGCCTCTAAAGTGCCTAAATCAAAGAAATATTATTATAGGCCTAAAATTGACAAAGCCCCTAGTACCACTGCTAATGGGGGAGCTTATGATATCAATGCACCACCCTTTGATAACACTTGAGAAACACTTTCTGCGCCTAGCTGAAAGGCGTTAAAGAAAAGCGCTTATGGGAGACAACCCATGTTTTTACTACAGTATTTTTATTTTATATTTGTGTCTTGGAAGTTGTTTACTACTGTAGCAACCTCTCCTTATCTTAGTTTTATGTTTTGTTGTGCCAAGTAAAGTCTTTGATAGAAAAGTAAGTACTAGATTTGGATTACTGCGCAGTTCCAGATTTCTTTGCTGTCACGAATCTGGGTCTATCTCCCTGTAGGTAGCTCAGAAAATTACGCCAATTTACGAGCATGATCCTCAGATATGTACGGAACTTTCATTCAATTTGAGCATTTTCGTTTGAGCAAGTCTGGTGGCCTAATAAAATCCATCTTTACGGACTGTTCTGTTTTGACAGATTCTGTCTTTTATTTCGCATTGCCTCTTTTGCTATGTTGGATGAATTTTTTTGATCCACTAATGTCCAGTAGCTTTATGCAATGTCCAGAAGTGTTAAGAATGATTGTGTCACCTCTGAACATGTGAATTTTTATTATGCACTAACCCTCTAATGAGTTGTTTCGAGTTTGGTGTGGAGGAAGTTTTCAAGGGTCAAGAGAGGAGTATGATGCAATATGATCAAGGAGAGTGAAAGCTCTAAGCTTGGGGATGCCCCGGTGGTTCACCCCTGCATATATTAAGAAGACTCAAGCGTCTAAGCTTGGGGATGCCCAAGGCATCCCCTTCTTCATCGACAACATTATCAGGTTCCTCCCCTGAAACTATATTTTTATTCCGTCACATCTTATGTATTTTGCTTGGAGCATCGGTTTGTTTTTGTTTTTTGTTTTGTTTGAATAAAATGGATCCTAGAATTCACTTTATGGGAGAGAGACACGCTCCGCTGTTGCATATGGACAAATATGTCCTTAGGCTCTACTCATAGTATTCATGGCGAAGTTCTTCTTCGTTAAATTGTTATATGGTTGGAATTGGAAAATGATACATGTAGTAAATTGCTATAATGTCTTGGATAATTTGATACTTGGCAATTGTTGTGCTCATGTTTAAGCTCTTGCATCATATACTTTGCACCCATTAATGAAGAAATACTTAGAGCTTGCTAATTTGGTTTGCATATTTGGTTTCTCTAGAGTCTAGATAACATCTAGTATTGAGTTTTGAACAACAAGGAAGACGGTATGGAGTCTTATAATGTTTACCATATGTCTTTTATGTGAGTTTTGCTGTACCGTTCATCCTTGTGTTTGTTTCAAATAACCTTGCTAGCCTAAACCTTGTATCGAGAGGGAATACTTCTCATGCATCCAAAATCCTTGAGCCAACCACTATGCCATTTGTGTCCACCATACCTACCTACTACATGGTATTTATCCGCCATTCCAAAGTAAATTGCTTGAGTGCTACCTTTAAAACTCCATCATTCACCTTTGCAATATATAGCTCATGGGACAAATAGCTTAAAAACTATTGTGGTATTGAATATGTACTTATGCACTTTATCTCTTATTAAGTTGCTTGTTGAGCGATAACCATGTTTCGGGGACGCCATCAACTATTCTTTGTTGGATATCATGTGAGTTGCTATGCATGTCCGTCTTGTCTGAAGCAAGAGAGATCTACCACCTTCATGGTTGGAGCATGCATATTGTTAGAGAAGAACTTTGGGCCGCTAACTAAAGCCATGATTCATGGTGGAAGTTTCAGTTTGGACATATATCCTCAATCTCATATGAGAATAATAATTGTTGCCACATGCTTATGCATTAAAGAGGAGTCCATTATCTCGTTGCCCATGTTGTCCCGGTATGGATGTCTAAGTTGAGAATAATCAAAAGCGAGAAATCCAAAATGCGAGCTTTCTCCTTAGACCTTTGTACGGGCGGCATGGAGGTACCCCATTGTGACACTTGGTCAAAACATGTGCATTGCAAAGATCCGGTAGTCCAAGTTAATTAGGACAAGGTGCGGGCACTATTAGTATACTATGCATGAGACTTGCAACTTGTAAGATATAACATTTCATAACTCATATGCTTTATTACTACCGTTGACAAAATTGTTTCATGTTTTCAAAATAAAAGCTCTAGCACAAATATAGCAATCGATGCTTTCCTCTTTGAAGGACCATTCTCTTTACTTTTATGTTGAGTCAGTTCACCTATTTCTCTCCACCTCAAGAAGCAAACACTTGTGTGAACTGTGCATTGATTCCTACATACTTGCATATTGTACTTGTTATATTACTCTATGTTGACAATTATCCATGAGATATACATGTTACAAGTTGAAAGCAACCGCTGAAACTTAATCTTCCTTTGTGTTGCTTCAATACCTTTACTTTGATTTATTGCTTTATGAGTTAACTCTTATGCAAGACTTATTAATACTTGTCTTGAAGTACTATATATGAAAAGTCTTTGCTATATGATTCACCTGTTTACTCATGTCATCACCATTGTTTTGATCACTGCATTCACTACATATGTTTACAAATAGTATGATCAAGGTTATGATGGCATATCACTTCAGAAATTATCTTTGTTATCGTTTTACCTGCTCGGGACGAGCAGAACTAAGCTTAGGGATGCTTGATACGTCTCTGACGTATCGATAATTTCTTATGTTCTATGCCATATTATTGATGATACCTACATGTTTTATGCACACTTTATGTCATATTAGTGCATTTTCTGGAACTAACCTATTAACAAGATGCCGAAGTGCGGTTCCGTTTTCTGCTGTTTTTGGTTTCAGAAATCCTAGTAACGAAATATTCTCGGAATTGGACGAAACGAAGACCCGGGGCCCTATTTTTCCACGGAGCTTCCGGAAGACCGAAGAACACACGAAGTGGGGCCACGAGGTGGCCAAGCTATAGGGCGGCGCGGCCCAAGCCCCGGCCGCGCCGACCTATAGCGTGGGCCCCTCGTGACGCCCTTGACCTGCCCTTCCGCCTACTTAAAGCCTCCGTCGCGAAACCCCCGATGCGAAAAACCACGATACGGAAAACCTTGCGAGACGCCGCCGCCGCCGATCCCATCTCGGGGGATTCTGGAGATCTCCTCCGGCACCCTGCCGGAGAGGGGATTCATCTCCCGGAGGACTCTACACCGCCATGGTCGCCTCCGGAGTGATGAGTGAGTAGTTCACCCCTGGACTATGGGTCCATAGCAGTAGCTAGATGGTTGTCTTCTCCTCATTGTGCTTCATTGTTGGATCTTGTGAGCTGCCTAACATGATCAAGATCATCTATCCGTAATTCTATATGTTGTGTTTGTCGGGATCCGATGGATAGAGAATACCATGTCATGTTAATTATCAAGTTATTATACATGTGTTGTTTATGATCTTGCATGCTCTCCGTTTCTAGTAGAGGCTCGGCCAAGTTTTTACTTTTAACTCCAAGAGGGAGTATTTATGCTCGATAGTGGGTTCATGCCCGCATTGACACCGGGACAAGTGACGAAAGTTCTAAGGTTGTGTTGTGCTTGTTGCCACTAGGGATAAAACATTGGCGCTATGTCCGAGGATGTAGTTGTTGATTACATTACGCACCATACTTAATGCAATTGTCTGTTGTTTAGCAACTTAATACCGGAGGGGGTTCGGATGATAACCTGAAGGTGTACTTTTTAGGCATAGATGCAGTTGGATGGCGGTCTATGTACTTTGTCGTAATGCCCAATTAAATCTCACTATACTTATCATGTCATGTATGTGCATTGTTATGCCCTCTCTATTTGTCAATTGCCCGACTGTAATTTGTTCACCCAACATGCTTTTATCTTATGGGAGAGACACCTCTAGTGAACTGTGGACCCCGGTCCATTCTTTAATACTGAAATACAAATCTGCTTGCAATACTTGTTTTACTTGTTTTCTCTCGCAAACAATCATCTTCCACACAATACGGTTAATCCTTTGTTACAGCAAGCCGGTGAGATTGACAACCTCACTGTTTCGTTGGGGCAAAGTACTTTGGTTGTGTTGTGCAGGTTCCACGTTGGCGCCGGAATCTCTGGTGTTGCGCCGCACTACATCCCGTCGCCATCAACCTTCAACGTGCTTCTTGGCTCCTCCTGGTTCGATAAACCTTGGTTTCTTTCTGAGGGAAAACTTGCTGCTGTGCGCATCATACCTTCCTCTTGGGGTTGCCCAACGAACGTGTGAAATACACGCCATCAGTGACCGTTGCAAAATGGGAGCCCGAGCCAGCCCCGCGCCCGTGCCATTGCTTCCCCTTTCTTTCCCCGCGCCCCATTGTTCTTCTTCTCCGCCAACGGCAGCCCTTCTCCGGCAGGCGGGTGATGTCTAGTTTCTCTTCGACCTCCCTTTCTTCATGGCAGCAGTATGGACCGTGCCTTTGACAAGATGCCCTGACTGCCCACGCCAGGAGCCTCTGAAGCGGTCGATCTGTAAGACGGACAAGAACGGAAACCGTGGACGTGAGTTCCTTGCATGCGAGAGCTTGCCATATAGAGAGAGGGATAAGGTTAGATCTCGCTCCAATTGCTCTATTTTCTCTCGATTTTCTTGTTATTCCCTTGAATTTGGGATTTAGAGTTCACGTTGTTGTTTTTAGATCCTGAAGAAATGCAGGTATTTCAAGTGGATCGATGTGTACGTTCATAGGCTTAAATTGCAGGAATCAATTGGCGCAATTTGGGAGTGCAATTTGGGAGGGGGGACTTGCTGTAGAGAATGCGGTGGAGAGAGGAGCCGTTCCAGTTATGCCTAATGCTCCCAATGCAGAACTGGTGAAAGTGAAGGGAGAACTGAAGAAAATGAACAAGCAGTTAAGGCAGCTGATCGAGTTGAAGAAGCAAGCTAATCTGATGGCTGTTTTTGTTGTATAATTGCGATCGGATTCTTATCATCGCTCATCAGGCGCTAGAAGTTGTTACAAGGGATCCCTTGTTATAAATCCATTATTCAGTTACATGTACTTGTGGTTGTTTTCAAAGTTAGTGTGTGCATTCACAGAAATTACCAAAAAATAAAAATACCTGTTAGGGAATATAAGAATGCTAAAGATAGTTGATAATTGTTAGAGGGGTGACAAATAATGCATTCACCGAAATCCCACAAATATATATGCCTCATGTTTATACCAAAATTATACCACTTTTGGGACGTTCCAAATAACCAAAACTATATCCAAAACTATATTCCCTAAAAGAAAAGGAATGCTAAAGAAAGTTGATAATTGTTAGAGGGGTGATAAATAATCCATTCACCGTAATCCCCCCAAATATGCCAAATATGTATGTCTCATGTTTCTACCAAAATTATACCACTTTTGGGCCGTTTCAAATTACCAAAACCATATTCCCTAAAATAAAAAGAATGCTAAAGATAGTTGATAATTGTTAGAGGGGTGAAAAATAATGCATTCAACGAAATCCCACAAATATGTATGCCTCATGTTTATACCAAAATTATACCACTTTTGGGACGTTTCCGATAACCAAAACTATATCCCAAACTATATTCCATAAAAGAAAAGGAATGCTAAAGAAAGTTGATAATTATTAGAGGGGTGATAAATAATCCATTCACCGAAATCCCCCAAATATTCCAAATATGTAGGGAGCCTCATGTTTATACCAAAATTATACCACTTTTGGGCCGTTTCAAATTACCAAAACTATATTCCCTAAAAGAAAAAGAATGCTAAAGATAGTTGATAATTGTTAGAGGGGTGACAAATAATGCATTCACCGAAATCCCACAAATATGTATGCCTCATGTTTATACCAAAATAATACCACTTTTGGGACATTTGAAATAACCAAAACTATATCCAAAACTATATTCCCTAAAATAAAAGGAATGCTAAAAAAGTTGATAATTGTTAGAGGGGTGATAAATAATCCATTCACCGAAATCCCTCAAATATGTATGCCTCATGTTTATACCAAAATTATACCACTTTTGGGACGTTTAAAATAACCAAAACTATGTCCCAAACTATACCCCCTAAAAGAAAAGGAATGCTAAAGAGAGTTGATAATTGTTAGAGCGGTGACAAATAATGCATTCGCCGAAATCTAGTTTTTGCGTGAAAAGTAATGGCTACAAGAAATCGGTGATGATTTATCATTTTTTGCGTGAAAAGTAATGCCTAAAAGAGTTTATAATTTTTAGCACGTGAAAAATAATACAGAAAACCAAACTTGTTGAATCTGGTGGCAAACTGGGTATTTAGCATACATAGAGGGTGGAAGCTAGCTGCCGACAGAGAGAGAGAGGGTGGTGGTCCCGATCAGAGAGAGAGAGAGGGGTTATCCTACCCGTTAGATCATATGATCAACGGTCGGCGGGCACAATCCGCGTGACAAAGGCTAGACCAATCAGGGCAAGGTTGGAGGTCTGTGAGAATTTGTGAAGGGAGAGGGCAAAACTGAGTAGTATCAAGAAACCAAGGGCACGTGAGTAGTAAACAGACTAAGGGATTCAAATATGAGATTTAAAAAATGTATAATGCGTGTTTTGTACAATGAAACCCATCTTGGCCTACCTCAAACTATTTGCAATACAAATATATATGAGTGTGAAAATTGTGGCCTCATTCAGACAAAGTATGTTTTGGGGAAATCTGTTTTGGGAAGGGCTTATTGTGGAAAGTCATGCACCTTCATAGCTACTAGGTGATTTGAGAAGTGGTAATTTGTGGTAAAACTTGATTTATCTATAATTTTTATGGTTCCCAACGTGGCAGGTCGCGTAAGAAGACTCCATGAGTAAGTGCCACTATGGTTTTATCATTTTTGGATTTTTTTTGCACATTAAATGACTCATTTAACTAGCTTAATCCCATTTGTTGACTCTCTGTTGACCAGCCACTTGAGGGTAAAACTGAGTATATTGCACTAGCTAGTATTAGCACTTAAAGGGAAAACTGAGCACACAAAAAATGCTAGTATAAGACTCTAGGGTATACCTGAGTATATCTAAATTTCGAGGGTTAGACTCGAGGACGCGTGTTGCGGGGCAGAAGTGGAAGACGTGCAATTGTTGACGCGTATGACGTGGGCCGCGGTGCAGAAGTTGAAGACGTGCAATCGTGGACGTCTGTCGCGGTGCAGAAGTCGAAGACGTGCAGACGTGCAACCGTTGACGCGTAGGACGCGGGTCGCATTTAGGACCCCTCGCCTTTATAGTTTCCTCTCCCTGTTCGCCTCCTCGCACTATCTCACTGTCACTCTCACTCCCGCACGCAACGCCACCTCTCACGTCCCATCATCTTCTCAAAACCAAAAAACCCTCTCCTTCTCCTCTGCCGGCGATGGACAAGGAGAATGTGAATCCGTCCTCCGTCCTCGACGCCATCCCTCTAAGCACGTCGCCTCCGTCCTCGACACCGTCTCCTCTACGGCTGTCGCCTCCGCCGGTGCATCGGAGGTTGCCGTTGGTGGAGGTCAGATCCCTCCGGAATGGGATCCCTACGAGTAGGTGTCGTTCATCTATCCGGTGAACCCCTACGACACCTGCATGGATGACCCTTGGAACGAGGTAACTACTGTTTGCTCCCTTGTTGTTCCCCTTTCCTTTTTCAACCCTATTTTTGCTGGTTCCCTAGTAACTATTAGTGCCAATCTGTAGGTAGGATGAGTATTGGGTTAATATTTGCGCCGATTTTATTCCATTTTGATTTGATCCCTTCTTGATTTATGCAAGTAATCACGGGATCTCAATCAGTTAAGATTTGGGGTTAAGATTTTGGGTTCGGCCGTTCGGTTAATTTATGCAAGTAATCATGTGATCTCAATCAGTTAAGATTTGGGGTTCGGCCGTTCGGTTAATTTATTCAAATCTTGAATTTTTTTCTTTGCCTATGATGAATCGTTCGACACAAATTTTTACAAGGCGGGTTTAGCGAACCATTGCTGTGTACAAATCTGTCGTGCATGGTCGAGCTTTGGTTCGCTAAACCTGTCCCTGTAGATATATAATCGTGTTCAATCTAACTTAGGCTGCCTCTATTTTTCCTAACTTTGTTATCATGCACGTTACGTCATCGTTGCAACTCATTCACTCATAGTTTCTGTTTGATATAGATCAGGTGTCTGGCAACGATGTCGGCAGCGACGAGGAGGATCAACACACCAAGGCTCGGCAGGTGCTGCGGAGGCTGCATGTCGGCCAGTTGATACGTCTCAAACGTATCTATAATTTCTTATGTTCCATGCTTGTTTTATGACAATACCTACATGTTTTGTTCACACTTTATATCGTTTTGATGCATTTTCCGGAACTAACCTATTGACGAGATGCCGAAGGGCCAGTTGCTGTTTTCTGCTGTTTTTGGTTTCAGAAATCCTAGTAAGGAAATATTCTCGGAATCGGACGAAATCAACGCCCAGCATCTTAGAATTCCACGAAGCTTCCAGAAGACCCGAGAGCCACCAGAGGGGGTCCACAGGGCCACTAGATGACAGGGTGGCGCGGCCAGGGCCTGGGCCGCGCCCCCTATTGTGTGGCGCCCCCGCCAGCCCTCCGACTCCGCCTCTTCGCCTATTTAAAGGTCCCTGACCTAAATCTTCGATACGAAAAAAGCCACGGAACGAGAAACCTTCCAGAGCCGCCGCCATCGCGAAGCCAAGATCTGGGGGACAGGAGTCTCTGTTCCGGCACGCCGCCGGGACGGGGAAGTGCCCCCGGAAGGCTCCTCCATCGACACCACCACCATCTTCATCAACACTGCTGTCTCCCATGAGGAGGGAGTAGTTCTCCATCGAGGCTCGGGGCTGTACCGGTAGCTATGTGGTTAATCTCTCTCCTATGTACTTCAATACAATGATCTCATGAGCTGCCTTACATGATTGAGATTCATATGAGTTTTGTATCACTATTCATCTATGTGTTACTCTAGTGATGTTATTAAAGTACTCTATTCCTCCTCCACGGTGTAATGGTGACGAGTGTGTGCATCGTGTAGTACTTGGCGTAGGTTATGATTGTGATCTCTTGTAGATTATGAAGTTAACTATTGCTATGATAGTATTGATGTGATCTATTCCTCCTTCATAGTGTGACGGTGACAGTGTGCATGTTATGTTAGTACTTGGTGTAATTGCAATGATCTATCATGCACTCTAAGGTTATTTAAATATGAACATTGAATGTTGTGGAGCTTGTTAACTCCGGCATTGAGGTGCTCTTGTAGCCCTACGCAATTAGTGGTGTTCATCATCCAACAAGAGAGTGTAGAGTGGTTTTATTATGTGATCAATGTTGAGAGTGTCCACTAGTGAAAGTATGATCCCTAGGCCTTGTTTCTAAGCATCGAAACTCCGTTTATTTACTCGTTCTGTTGCATGTTTACTCGCTGCCATATTTTATTCAGATTGTTATTACCACTCATATACATCCATACTACTTGTATTTCACTATCTCTTCGCCGAACTAGTGCACCTATACATCCGACAAGTGTATTAGGTGTGTTGGGGACACAAGAGACTTCTTGTATCGTGATTGCGGGGTTGCTTGAGAGGGATATCTTTGACCTCTTCCTCCCTGAGTTCGATAAACCTTGGGTGATCCACTTAAGGGAAACTTGCTGCTGTTCTACAAACCTCTGCTCTTGGAGGCCCAACACTGTCTACAAGAATAGAAGCACCCGTAGACATCAAGCACATTTCTGGCGCTGTTGCCGGGGAGGAAAGATAAAAGGCACTCATACTTCGGTCCCAGGTAACTAAGTACTTTTCTGTTGCCATTGTGTGAGTGTTCGAAGCTATTTCCTTTAGATCCTGCAATTGCATCTTTTTGTTTCTTGTTTACACTAGTTAGGCATAATGGACAACAATGAGCTTCTTATTCTGTTTCCTGAGTTAAAACATGGATTGTTTGATGCGAAAATTAAAAAACCTATGGAACCTTATTTGCATGCTGGTAGTAATATTAGTATGAACGGTTTGAACACCATTGTTGATAATGATATAGAAAGTTCTAAGCTTGGGGAAGCTGGTTTTCATGATCTTTTTAGTCCCCCCAGCATTGAGGAGAAAATTTTCTTTGATGATACTTTGCCTCCTATTTATGATGATTATAATGATAGTGGTCTTTTGGTGCCGCCTACTATGGAGGATAAATTTCATTATGATTACAATATGCCTCCTATATTTGATGATAGCTACTTTGTTGAATTTGCTCCCACTATTACTAATAAAATTGACTATGCTTATGTGGAGAGTAATAATTTTATGCATGAGACTCATGATAAGAATGTTTCATTTGATAGTTATATTGTTGAGTTTGCTCATGATGCTACTGGATATTATTATGAGAGAGGAAAATATGGTTGTAGAAATTTTCATGTTACTAAAACACCTCTCTATATGCTGAAATTTTTGAAGTTACACTTGTTTTATCTTTCTATGCTTGTTGCATTATGCCTACATGACTTGTTTATTTACAAGATTCCTTTTCATAGGAAGTGGGTTAGGCTTAAATTTGTTTTGAATTTGCTTCTTGATGCTCTCTTAATTCTTATTTCTTGCGAGTGCATCATTAAAACTGCTGAGCCCATCTTAATGGCTATAAAGAAAGCACTTCTTGGGAGATAACCCATGTGTTTATTTTACTACAGCAATTTTTTTTATATTTGAGTCTTGGAAGTTGTTACTACTGTAGCAACCTCTTCTTATCTTTATTTTATTGCATTGTTGTGCCAAGTAAAGTCTTTGATAGTAAAGTCAATACTAGATTTGGATTACTACGCAGAAACAGATTTCTTGCTGTCACGAATTTGGGTATGATTCTCTGTAGGTAACTGATGCGTGTAGTTGACACGTCCGTTGGGAACCCCAAGAGGAAGGTGTGATGCGCACAGCGGCAAGTTTCCCTCAGTAAGAAACCAAGGTTTAATCGAACCAGTAGGAGCCAAGAAGCATGTTGAAGGTTGATGGCGGCGGGATGTAGTGCGGCGCAACACCGGAGATTCCGGCGCCAACGTGGAACCTGCACAACACAACCAAAGTACTTTGCCCCAACGAAACGAGTGAGGTTGTCAATCTCACCGGCTTGCTGTAACAAAGGGTTAACCGTATTGTGTGGAAGATGATTGTTTGCAAGAAAACAGTAAAAAACAAGTATTGCAGCAGATTTGTATTTCAGTATAAAAGAATGGACCGGGGTCCACAGTTCACTAGAGGTGTCTCTCCCATAAGATAAAAGCATGTTGGGTGAACAAATTACAGTCGGGCAATTGACAAATAGAGAGGGCATAACAATGCACATACATGTCATGATAAATATAGTGAGATTTAATTGGGCATTACGACAAAGTACATAGACCGCTATCCGGCATGCATCTATGCCTAAAAAGTCCACCTTCGAGGTTATCATCCGAACCCCTTCCAGTATTAAGTTGCAAAACAACAAACAATTGCATTAAGTATGGTGCGTAATGTAATCAACAACTACATCCTTAGACATAGCATCAATGTTTTATCCCTAGTGGCAACAGCACATCCACAACCTTAGAACTTTCTGTCACTCTGTCCCAGATTCAATGGAGGCATGAACCCACTATCGAGCATAAATACTCCCTCTTGGAGTTAAGAGCAAAAACTTGGCCAGAGCCTCTACTAATAACGGAGAGCATGCAAGATCATAAACAACACATAGGTAATAACTTGATAATTAACATAACATAGTATTCTCTATCCATCGGATCCCGACAAACACAACATATAGCATTACAGATAGATGATCTTGATCATGTTAGGCAGCTCACAAGATCCAACAATGAAGCACAATGAGGAGAAGACAACCATCTAGCTACTGCTATGGACCCATAGTCCGGGGGTGAACTACTCACTCATCACTCCGGAGGCGACCATGGCGGTGAAGAGTCCTCCGGGAGATGAATCCCCTCTCCGGCGAGGGTGCCGGAGGAGATCTCCAGAATCCCCGAGATGGGATTGGCGGCGGCGGCGTCTCAGTAAGGTTTTCCGTATCGTGGCTCTCGGTACTGGGGGTTTCGCGATGGAGGCTTTAAGTAGGCGGAAGGGCAACACGGGGGGCCACACGAGGGCCCCACACCACAGGTCGGCGCGGCCAGGGCCTGGGCCGCGCCACCCTAGTGTGGCGGCGCCTCGTGGCCCCACTTCGACTCCTCTTCGGTCTTCTGGAAGCTTCGTGGCAAAATAGGACCCTGGGCGTTGATTTCGTCCAATTCCGAGAATATTTATTTACTAGGATTTCTGAAACCAAAAACAGCAGAAAACAACAACTTGCTCTTCGGCATCTTGTTAATAGGTTAGTTCCAGAAAATGCACGAATATGACATAAAGTGTGCATAAAACATGTAGATATCATCAATAATGTGGCATGGAACATAAGAAATTATCGATACGTCGGAGACGTATCAGCATCCCCAAGCTTAGTTACTGCTCGTCTCGAGCGAGGTAAAACGATAACAAAGATAATTTCTGAAGTGACATGCCATCATAACCTTGATCATACTATTTGTAAACATATGTAATGAATGCAGCGATCAAAACAATGGTAATGACATGAGTAAACAAGTGAATCATAAAGCAAAGAATTTTCATGAATAGTACTTCAAGACAAGCATCAATAAGTCTTGCATAAGAGTTAACTCATAAAGCAATAAATCAAAGTAAAGGTATTGAAGCAACACAAAGGAAGATTAAGTTTCAGCGGTTGCTTTCAACTTGTAACATGTATATCTCATGGATAATTGTCAACATAGAGTAATATAACAAATGCAATATGCAAGTATGTAGGAATCAATGCACGGTTCACACAAGTGTTTGCTTCTTGAGGTGGAGAGAGATAGGTGAACTGACTCAACATAAAAGTAAAAAGAATGGTCCTTCAAAGAGGAAAGCATCGATTGCTATATTTGTGCTAGAGCTTTTATTTTGAAAACATGAAACAATTTTGTCAACGGTAGTAATAAAGCATATGAGTTATGTAAATTATATCTTACAAGTTGCAAGCCTCATGCATAGTATACTAATAGTGCCCGCACCTTGTCCTAATTAGCTTGGACTACCGGATCATCGCAATACACATGTTTTAACCAAGTGTCACAATGGGGTACCTCCATGCCGCATGTACAAAGGTCTAAGGAGAAAGCTCGCATTTTGGATTTCTCGCTTTTGATTATTCTCAACTTAGACATCCATACCGGGACAACATGGACAACGAGATAATGGACTCCTCTTTAATGCATAAGCATGTGGCAACAATTATTATTCTCATATGAGATTGAGGATATATGTCCAAAACTGAAACTTCCACCATGATTCATGGCTTTAGTTAGCGGCCCAATGTTCTTCTCTAACAATATGCATGCTCCAACCATTAAGGTGGTAGATCTCTCTTACTTCGGACAAGACGGACATGCATAGCAACTCACATGATATTCAACAAAGAATAGTTGATGGCGTCCCCGAAACATGGTTATCGCACAACAAGCAACTTAATAAGAGATAAAGTGCATCGAGTACATATTCAATACCACAATAGTTTTTAAGCTATTTGTCCCATGAGCTATATATTGCAAAGGTGAATGATGGAAATTTAAAGGTAGCACTCAAGCAATTTACTTTGGAATGGCGGAGAAATACCATGTAGTAGGTAGGTATGGTGGACACAAATGGCATAGTGGTTGGCTCAAGGATTTTGGATGCATGAGAAGTATTCCCTCTCGATACAAGGTTTAGGCTAGCAAGGTTATTTGAAACAAACATAAGGATGAACGGTGCAGCAAAACTCACATAAAAGACATATTGTAAACATTATAAGACTCTACACCGTCTTCCTTGTTGTTCAAAACTCAATACTAGAAATTATCTAGACTCTAGAGAAACCAAATATGCAAACCAAATTAGCAAGCTCTAAGTGTTTCTTCATTAATGGGTGCAAAGTATATGATGCAAGAGCTTAAACATGAGCACAACGTGCAGCAACACA